>NC_034200.2:40338670-40376170 GCF_002021735.2 Oncorhynchus kisutch | reverse complement strand
CAATCACCAGGTTCTACCCTGTCACACCATAAGGCCAGTTCGTATGTGTTACAACCAATCACCAGGTACCACCCTGTCACACCATAAGGCCTGTTCATATGTGTTACAACCAATCACCAGGTACCACCCTGTCACACCATAAGGCCTGTTCGTATGTGTTACAACCAATCACCAGGTACCACCCTGTCACACCATAAGGCCTGTTCGTATGTGTTACAACCAATCACCAGGTACCACCCTGTCACACCATAAGGCCTGTTCGTATGTGTTACAACCAATCACCAGGTACCACCCTGTCACACCATAAGGCCTGTTCATATGTGTTACAACCAATCACCAGGCAGCCATCCAACCCATCCCAGATGTAAAACTTCACTGAGCAATAATTACAAATAGATAGGAATTAAATTATGAATCTAGTTAATTCAAATTAATATTGTTTTTTAATCAACTCGCCAACTGGAAGTAATGTACTTCTGACAAATTAATTAGAGGAAGCAAATCCCTATGCATCCTCGGCAGAGTTACTATGTATTACCTGGAGGACACACACACACACACACACACACACACACACACACACACACACACACACACACACACACACACACACACACACACACACACACACACACACACACACACACACACACACACACACACACACACACACATAGGCACAGCAGTAGCAGCTGGGTGATGACAGTTTTATGATCAGTACACCCACAAAGCTTAGTCCCCCTGTGTGTGTGTGAGAGTGTGTGTGTGTGTGTGTGTGTGCGCGTGCATGTGAGTATGTGTGTGTGTGTGCGTGTGCGTGTATGTGAGTATGTGTGTGTGTGTGTGTGTATGTGAGTATGTGTGTTTGTGTGTGTGTGTGTGTGAGTGTGTGATTGTGTGTGTGTGTGTGTGTGATTGTGTGTGTGTGTGTGTGTGTGTGTGTGAGTGTGTGATTGTGTGTGTGTGTGTGTGTGCTTGGTAAATCCTCTCTCCCCTGTTGCGTCTCTCATGTTGTGAGTCTGTACAGACTCTTCTAAGTCTCTTTCCTTCTCTCTCCTCTAAGGCAGGGAACTCGGGCCACAGTGATGTACTCTGTAGCTCCTTGCAGTCGGATGTCAAGCAGCTGTCATACCAGGCGGTGCTGCAGCCAGTCAGGATGCTCTCTATGGTGCAGCTGTAGAACTTTGAGGATCTGAGGACCCGTGCCAAATCTTTTCATCCTCCTGAGGGGGGAAGAGGCGTTGTCATGCCCTCTTCACGACTGTGTTAGAAGGTGTGGACCATGAAAGATCCTTAGTGATGTGGACACCATGGAACTTGAAGCTCTCTACCCACTCCACTACAGCCCGTAGATGTGAATGGGGGAGAGGTTTCCCTCGGTTTCCCGTAGTCCACGATAAGCTCCATTGTTCTGCTGACATTGAGGGATTGATTGTTTGTTGCCACCAAACTAGCCAGATGACTGACCTCCTCCCTATAGGCTGTCTCATCATCGTTGGTGATTAGGCCTACCACTGTCGTATCGTCAGCTAAATTTAATGATGGTGTTGGAGTCGTGCCTGCCTACGCAGTCGTGGGTGCACAGGGAGTACAGGAGGGGACTAAGCACACACCCTTGAGGGGCCCCAGTGTTGAGGGTCAGCGTGGCGGATGTGTTGTTGCCTACCCTTTACCACCTGGGGGCAGCCTGTCAGAAAGTCCAGGATCCAGTTGCAGAAGGTGATGTTCAGTCCCAGGGTCCTTAGACGCTGCCCAAACCGGACGTGTCACGTGTACGAGCTTTGCAAAATAAATGTACACATACAAATTATTCAATCATTGCACGCACATTGGGGCGGCAGCGTAGCCTAGTGGTTAGAGCGTTGGACTAGTAACCGGAAGGTTGCGAGTTCAAACCCCCGAGCTGACAAGGTACAAATCTGTCGTTCTGCCCCTGAACAGGCAGTTAACCCACTGTTCCCAGGCCGTCATTGAAAATAAGAATTTGTTCTTAACTGACTTGCCTAGTAAAATAAAGGTAAAAAAAAAAAAAAAAAAAACATTGCTCGTGCGCCAACGAGCGTCGGCGTTGCCAGGCCGATAATAATATAATACAGTAGAACAAAAGAAAACAAAAAGTCTATATACAGTGAGTGCAAATGAGGTAAGATAAGGGAGTTAAGGCAATAAATAGGCCGTAGTGGTGAAGTAATTACAATATAGCAAGAATCTGAAAGTTGTGTCAGGTACTCTACTTCAGGTATCTTGGTGTCATTTTGGACTCCAACTTGACATTTAAGAAACATGTGAAGAAGGTGGTTAAACATGGTCAAGTTTGGATTATCCAACTTTAGGTTGATAAGACCTTTCCTTCCTCAGGAGGCCCTGCCTCCTGCATGCTGTGATCTTCTCACATCTGAGATATTGTCTCACAAGCTGGTCACAAACAGGAGCTACTATTCTGAAACCAATTGAATCACTCTACAAACAAACACAAGATTTTTTATAGAAACCGAACAATTACCAACATTGTCACATCATTCACAAACATAATTTATTCAGTCTGGATAGCTTTAAGCAGTATGTAGATGCAAATCCTGGGTCTTGCCCCTCCACCTCTATGCCGGCATATCATGCTCAAGGAAAGCACTTCCGGGATAACAAGGGCAGTAACTAGAGGGGCGCAGTCCCTTTTCGATACAGTAAAATCGGTCATCGGCCTTCTCTGTCAGAGCTTCAATATAATGGAATGCAATGCCCATGGACTTGAGTAACTGCACTGATTATTGCACATTTACGTACATTTAAATTAAAAACATGGCTAAAATCTATCCACACCTATTCACACCTGTACACATGAGTTATCTGTGGTTCCTCATATGTAAGACGACAGTTGATGATGTTGTTGTTGTTAGAATTATAAATGATATATTATTGGATGTAATGTATTGGTGTTTTGTATTGTTTTAGTGTGTATTTGTATTGTGTAATTGTCCTTAACTGCCCTGGGTCTACGTATGCATATTATTTTTTTTTACATACCCCGGCACATTTACGTGGATGTTGCATAATTGTAATATTGATTCATGTGAATTGTCCCGTATAAATAATTAAATTAATAAAGATTCTCTCAAGCTCTGTCAGGTTGGATGGGGAGCGTTGCTAAACAGCTATTTTCAGGTCTCTCCAGAGATGTTTGATCGGGTTCAAGTCCAGGCTCTGGCTGGGCCACTCAAGAAAATTCAGAGACTTGTCCCGAAGCCACTCCTGCGTTGTCTTGGCTGTGTGCATCCCCACAGCATGATGCTGCCACCACGTTGCTTTACTGTAAGGATGGTGCCAGGTTTCCTCCAGATGTGATGTTTGACATTCCTTTAGGTGCCTCTTGGCAAAATCCTAGCGGGCTGTCATGTGTCTTTTACTGCGGAGTGGCTTCTGTCTGGCCACTCTACCATAAAGGCCTGATTGGTGGAGTGATGCAGAGATGGTTGTCCTTCTGGAAGGTTCTCCCATCTTCGCAGAGGAACTGGAGCTCTGTCAGAGTGACCATTGGGTTCTTGGTCAGCTCCCTGACCAAGGCCCTTCTCCCCCGATTGCTCAGTTTGGCCGGGCGGTCATCTCTAGGTATTTTCTTGGTAGTTCCAAACTTCTTACGTTTAAGAATTATGGAGGCCACTGTGTTCTTGGGGACCTTCATTGCTGCAGAAATTTTTTTGGTACCCTTCCCCAGATCACTGCCTCGACACAATCCTGTCTCAGAGCTCTACGGATAATTCCTTTGACCTCATGTCCTCATGGCTTGGTTTTTTATTTTGCAAATCATGATCATGATCTCAATTTCCTGGTAATCCATCGGTTTCTGTGTGAATGTTTACCTGTTTAAAGGTCTTACTCACATCAACTATGGAGAGTGTGATCACATAGTTGTCTGGAACAGCTGGTACTCTCATACATGGTTCAGTGTTGCTTGCCTTGAAGCAAGCTTAGAAGCTCGTGGCTGGGTTTCCCTTTGTAGCCTGTGATAGTTTGCAAGCCCTGCCACATGCGACGAGTGTCAGAGCTGGTGTAGTAGGATTCAATCTTAGTCCTGTATTGATGCTTTTTCTGTTTGATGGTTCCAGATTAGTGCCCCGCTCTTTGAAAGTGACAACTTCACTGACCCTTTAGCTCAGTGCTGATGTTACCTGTAATCCATGGCTTCTGGTTGGGATATGTACGTACGGTCACTGTGGAGACGACGTCATCGATGCACTTATTGATGAAGCCGGTGACTGAGGTGGTATACTCCTCAATGCTATCGGATGAATCACGTAACATATTAACATACGTAACATATTCCAGTCTGTGCTAAACAGTCCTGTAGCTTATGCATCATCTGACCACTTCCGTATTCACCACATCACTGGTACTTCCTGTTTGAGTATTTGTAGTTATGGTCAGACTTGACAACTGGGGGGCGAGGTAGAGCTTTGCGTGGAGTAAAGATGATCTAGAGTGACATGATGGTAGAACTGAGGTAAAACAGATTTCATTTTTTGTCCTGCATTAAAATCTCTGGCCACTAGGAGCGCCGTTTCCGGATGAGCATTGTTTGCTTATGGCCGTATACAGCTCGTTGAGTGTGGTCTTAGTGCCAGCATCGGTTTGTGGGGGTAAATAGACAGCTATGAAAAATATATCTTGGTAAATACTACGGTCTAAGGCTTATCATGAGTTTTTCTAACACAGGTGAGCAGAACCTCGAGATTTCCTTAATATCAGAGATCGTGCACCAGCTGTTGCAACAAAAAAAAAGACAACATCTCCCCCATTCAAGCTTCCCCGATGCTGCCGCTCTGTCCTGCCGACAGATTGAAAAACCAGCAAGACATACATTTTCCCATGTCCTTGTTCAGCCGCGACTCCGAGAAACATATTACAGTTCATCAGGTTCCGTTGATAGGATAGTCTCGAACGGAGCTCGTCCAGTTTGCTAGTCCAGTGATTGCACATTCGCCAATAGAACAGATGGTAGAGACGGATTCACCGACGTAGTTTCTTCAGGGTACCCGCACGTCACCTTTTCCCTTTTCCAGTCTCGGGGGATTACGGCCAAGCTCCGGGGTGAGCAGCATGTCTTGTGATTTCGACTCGATGAAGTAGAAAATCTTCATCTGAAGTACAGAAGCTCTTTTGGGTCAAAGGAAATGAAGGTAGAAACGATATGTACTAAAAACATTAAGATCAGTGAAAAAAAACACACACCAAATAGCAGAATTTATCAGGAGTCTGTTAAACGGCTGCAAAACAATGCAGCACCATTCATTTTTCCCCCCCTCCCGTTCCTCTCCTCCAGTCTCTCACCCTCTCTCTTTCTCCTTTAAAGACTCCCGGTCTCCCAAAACGGTATCCTCTCTATCTCACTCTCTGAAAAACTCCATCCTACTCCTCTCCCTCCCACTCCCGTCCCAGTGGGATCGTTCTAACTATTCAGAAGTGTGGGAGCAGTACTCGGAGCTAAATGGGACATCTGGTGTGTAGGGTTTCTCTGGTTTGTGTGTTTCTCACTTACACAATGCCACCCGGTATTACAGTATATGCTAAATGATCCAAAGGGGGCTTATTGCCAAGTGAAAGATGGAGAGAGACTGAGAGATGGAGCCAAGAATGTTAGACAAAGTGTCTAGTGACAAAGTGACTGTTACCGAGGGTGGACATACCATTTAGGAATGGAGGAGGATTTACTCTTACGGCAGGTTATAACATGTAGTTATAGGGGAGGATGTACTGTTACTGCAGGTTATAACATGTAGTTATAGGGGAGGATGTACTGTTACTGCAGGTTATAACATGTAGTTATAGGGGAGGATGCACTGTTACTGCAGGTTATAACATGTAGTTATAGGGGAGGATGTACTGTTACTGCAGGTTATAACATGTAGTTATAGGGGAGGATGTACTGTTACGGCAGGTTATAACACCTAGTTATAGGGGAGGATGTACTGTTACTGCAGGTTATAACATGTAGTTATAGGGGAGGATGCACTGTTACTGCAGGTTATAACATGTAGTTATAGGGGAGGATGTACTGTTACGGCAGGTTATAACATGTAGTTATAGGGGAGGATGATGTAATGTTACTGCAGGTTATAACATGTAGTTATAGGGGAGGATGTACTGTTACTGCAGGTTATAACATGTAGTTATAGGGGAGGATGTACTGTTACTGCAGGTTATAACATGTAGTTATAGGGGAGGATGTACTGTTACGGCAGGTTATAACATGTAGTGATAGGGGAGGATGTACTGTTACGGCAGGTTCTAACATGTAGTTATAGGGGAGGATGATGTAATGTTACTGCAGGTTATAACACCTAGTTATAGGGGAGGATGTACTGTTACGGCAGGTTATAACATGTAGTTATAGGGGAGGATGTACTGTTACGGCAGGTTATAACATGTAGTTATAGGGGAGGATGCACTGTTACTGCAGGTTATAACATGTAGTTATAGGGGAGGATGTACTGTTACGGCAGGTTATAACATGTAGTTATAGGGGAGGATTTACTGTTACTGCAGGTTATAACATCTAGTTATAGGGGAGGATATACTGTTACTGCAGGTTATAACATGTAGTTATAGGGGAGGATGTACTGTTACGGCAGGTTATAGCATGTAGTTATAGGGGAGGATGTACTGTTACGGCAGGTTATAACATGTAGTTATAGGGGAGGATGATGTAATGTTACTGCAGGTTATAACATGTAGTTATAGGGGAGGATGTACTGTTACTGCAGGTTATAACATGTAGTTATAGGGGAGGATGTACTGTTACGGCAGGTTATAACATGTAGTTATAGGGGAGGATGATGTAATGTTACTGCAGGTTATAACACCTAGTTATAGGGGAGGATGTACTGTTACGGCAGGTTATAACATGTAGTTATAGGGGAGGATGAACTGTTACGGCAGGTTATAACATGTAGTTATAGGGGATGATGATGTAATGTTACTGCAGGTTATAACATGTAGTTATAGGGGAGGATGTACTGTTACGGCAGGTTATAACATGTAGTTATAGGGGATGATGATGTAATGTTACTGCAGGTTATAACATGAAGTTATAGGGGAGGATGATGTAATGTTACTGCAGGTTATAACATGTAGTTATAGGGAAGGATTTTGTAATGTTACGGCAGGTCATAACATCTAGTTATAGGGGAGGATGATGTAATGTTATGGCAGGTCATAACATCTAGTTATAGGGGAGGATGTACTGTTACTGCAGGTTATAACACCTAGTTATAGGGGAGGATGATGTAATGTTACGGCAGGTTATAACATGTAGTTATAGGGGAGGATGATGCAATGTTACGGCAGGTTATAACATGTAGTTATAGGGGAGGATGTACTGTTACTGCAGGTTATAACATGTAGTTATAGGAGAGGATGTACTGTTACTGCAGGTTATAACATGTAGTTATAGGAGAGGATGTACTGTTACGGCAGGTTATAACATCTAGTTATAGGGGAGGATGATGTAATGCTACGGCAGGTCATAACATCTAGTTATAGGGGAGGATGATGTAATGTTACGGCAGGTCATAACATCTAGTTATAGGGGAGGATGATGTAATGTTACGGCAGGTCATAACATCTAGTTATAGGGGAGGATGATGTAATGTTACGGCAGGTCATAACATCTAGTTATAGGGGAGGATGATGTAATGTTACGGCAGGTCATAACATCTAGTTATAGGGGAGGATGATGTAATGTTACGGCAGGTCATAACATCTAGTTATAGGGGAGGATGATGTAATGTTACGGCAGGTCATAACATCTAGTTATAGGGGAGGATGATGTAATGTTACGGCAGGTCATAACATCTAGTTATAGGGGAGGATGATGTAATGTTACGGCAGGTCATAACATCTAGTTATAGGGGAGGATGATGTAATGTTACGGCAGGTCATAACATCTAGTTATAGGGGAGGATGATGTAATGTTACGGCAGGTCATAACATCTAGTTATAGGGGAGGATGATGTAATGTTACGGCAGGTCATAACATCTAGTTATAGGGGAGGATGATGTAATGTTACGGCAGGTCATAACATCTAGTTATAGGGGAGGATGATGTAATGTTACGGCAGGTCATAACATCTAGTTATAGGGGAGGATGATGTAATGTTACGGCAGGTCATAACATCTAGTTATAGGGGAGGATGATGTAATGTTACGGCAGGTCATAACATCTAGTTATAGGGGAGGATGATGTAATGTTACGGCAGGTCATAACATCTAGTTATAGGGGAGGATGATGTAATGTTACGGCAGGTCATAACATCTAGTTATAGGGGAGGATGATGTAATGTTACGGCAGGTCATAACATCTAGTTATAGGGGAGGATGATGTAATGTTACGGCAGGTCATAACATCTAGTTATAGGGGAGGATGATGTAATGTTACGGCAGGTCATAACATAACAGTACATAAGTACTAAGTAAGCATAAATAGAGAACTTAAAAAGCTTAAATTCCTATTGATAATACCTATTGATAATTCCTATTGATAATACCTATTGATAATTCCTATTGATAATACCTATTGATAATTCCTATTGATAATTCCTATTGATACTACCTATTGATAATACCTATTGATAATTCCTATTGATACTACCTATTGATAATACCTATTGATAATACCTATTGATACTACCTATTGATAATTTCTATTGATAATACCTATTGATAATTCCTAATGATAATACCTATTGATATTACCTATTGATAATTCCTATTGATAATACCTATTGATACTACCTATTGATAATTCCTATTGATACTACCTATTGATACTACATATTGATAATATCTATTGATCCTACCTACTGATAATACATATTGATCCTACCTATTGATAATACCTATTGATAATTCCTATTGATAATACGTATTGATACTACATATTGATACTACATATTGATACTAGGGCTGTTGCTGTGATTGTATTACCACCACACCGGCGGTCACGAGTGATGAATATCCTTCCTGTTTGGCCCTGTCCGGGGGTGTCCTCGGATGGGTCCACAGTGTCTCCTGACCCCTCCTGTCTCAGCCTCCAGTATTTATGCTGCAGTAGTTTATGTGTCGGGGGGCTAGGGTCAGTTTGTTATATCTGGAGTACTTCTCCTGTCCTATTCGGTGTCCTGTGTGAATCTAAGTGTGCGTTCTCTAATTCTCTCCTTCTCTCTCTCGGAGGACCTGAGCCCTAGGACCATGCCCCAGGATTACCTGACATGATGACTCCTTGCTGTCCCCAGTCCACCTGGCCGTGCTGCTGCTCCAGTTTCAACTGTTCTGCCTTCTTATTATTCGAACATGCTGATCATTTATGAACATTTGAACATCTTGGCCATGTTCTGTTATAATCTCCACCCGGCACAGCCAGAAGAGGACTGGCCACCCCACACATGCTCTCTCTAATTCTCTATATTTTTCTCTCTCTCAGAGGACCTGAGCCCTAGGACCATGCCCCAGGACTACCTGACATGATGACTCCTTGCTGTCCCCAGTCCATCTGACCGTGCTGCTGCTCCATTTTCAACTGTTCTGCCTTATTATTATACGACCATGCTGGTCATTTATGAACATTTGAACATCTTGGCCATGTTCTGTTATAATCTCCACCCGGCACAGCCAGAAGAGGACTGGCCACCCCACATAGCCTGGTTCCTCTCTAGGTTTCTTCCTAGGTTTTGGCCTTTCTAGGGAGTTTTTCCTAGCCACCGTGCTTCTACACCTGCATTGCTTGCTGTTTGGGGTTTTAGGCTGGGTTTCTGTACAGCACTTTGAGATATCAGCTGATGTACGAAGGGCTATATAAATACATTTGATTTGATTTGATTTGATGAAGGAAGTCAATTTCCACATGACCGTTTAGTCATGGTAATTAGGCTTCTCCAAGCTCTGATGCTGCTGATGGTCATTAGTAGCCTACCAAACTTGCTAACTGCCTGGTACTCAGCACTCTATTGTCCCTCTAATCACTCTGACATCAATGCAAATGTATGGAAAATCTAATCAAACACTTGATGAGAGCCCATGAGCTCATGTTGCGCAACATTTCTATAGGGGTGAGAAAACAGAATGATGGCCTCTATTAAAAAGAGGAGGATCCAATCAGCTTTCTATAGGCTAGGCCTGCTATATTTATTTCTCAACTTCCCTAATATTAAACACATTGCTTCTCTTTACAAAAGGAGTATAGCCTACCTTGCTGGCATGAAAATGAATTATGCGTCCTCCATTCACTATTTAAGGGCATAGATGACATGTATTTTTCCACACTGCCCCTGTTCTGAGATAGGTGCATTATAATGGGTCCATTCTGAAACCAAAACAAATTTCACACAAATATTATTTAGTATATTATTTAGTATATGTAAAGAAGAGATTAAATCAAGAACAGTCTGATGGGTGACAATATTAGCCAATTATATAATTATATACAATTAATTGTGAATGTTGCCCAGCATAAGGAAAGAAACTATGTCTTTTTTTGTGGCAACTTTTTCGAATCAGACCTCATGTAGCCTAGCCCATAGGCCTATATGTTATGATAAGGTTTGTATCACAACTAAAGTGGACAAAAAAAATGAAGCACATGAATCCACTTCACAAGGGGTGTAGAGCCTAACTGGGAAGATCATTTTCACCATAATACACCTTAAACAACTTCTTTGGGATAGGGGGCAGCATTTTCACTTTTGGATAAATAGCGTGCCCAAATTCAACTGCCTGCTACTCATCCCCAGAATATAGGTTATGCATATTATTAGTAGATTTGGATAGAAAACACTCTGAAGTTTCTAAAACTGTTTGGACTATGTCTGTGAGTATAACAGAACGTATGTAGCAGGCAAAACCCAGAGGACAAACCATTTAGATTTCTTTTTTTTTAAAGTCACTGTCTTTTCAATGTGTTTTCATTGGGAAACCAGATTTGTAAGGGGACTTGTCTGCAGTTCCTACCGCTTCCACTGGATGTCACCAGTCTTTAGAAGAGTTTTTTTTTTCTCCCTTGTGTAATGAAGAAGTACTGCCATCTTGAATGAGAGTCACTTGTGGACTTTTTTAGAGAGGCGCATGACCAGAAAAGTTGCGTCAGTTTGTCTTCTTTTTGTATTGAACACAGATCATCCCGTCTTCAATTTGATCCATTATTAATGTTTAAAAAAAATAAAAAATCCTAAAGTTGTATTACAAAAGTACTTTGAAATGTTTTGTTTACAGGTAACGTTTGAGATATTTTGTAGTGACGTTGCGCAAGTTGGAAGCTGTGTTCTTCTGGATCAAACGTGCCAAATAAATTGACATTTTGGATATATATCGACGGAATTAATCGAACAAAAGGACCATTTGTGATGTTTATGGGACATATTGGAGTGCCAACAAAAAAAAAAAAAGTTTGTCAAATGTAAGGCATGAATTATATTTGTTTTTCTGAGTTTTGTGTCGTGCCTGCAGGGTTGAAATATGCTACTCTCTTTGTTTACTGTTGTGCTATCATCAGATAATAGCATCTTATGCTTTCGCCGAAAAGCATTTTAAAAATCTGACATGTTGGCTGGATTCACAACGAGTGTAGCTTTAATTTGGTATCTTACATGTGTGATTTAATGGAAGTTTGATTTGTATAGTATTTTATTTGAGTTTTGCGTATTTTTGGCTATATTTTCCCTGGCTATTGACGCAATCGTCCCACCTATCCCAGAGAGGTTTTTAATAATAAAAGCATTACATGCATAATCGCACTTGCGGTCAGTTTTGAAAATGGTGTTTTCCCACTAATGAAACATTAGCGCTTATAGCCTTCTGCTATATGTGCATTGCTGCACTTATGTGAAGAAATAGTTTATCAACATTTAAAGCTAAACGTTCTGATCTGTTGCGACAGGCACATTGTGATTTTTTTGGGGTTGTTGATGCTAATGCTTGTATTTATTTGGAATCTATCGCATCCCACAACTGTCCCAGACTGTTTGAAATATTTATTTCTCACACAGAATAGGTAAACTTTTGTACTATGGGAGATAGTAGATTGACATAGGCTAGTGCTTTTGATCTTCGTTAGGCCCAGTCATCTTGTTGGCTGACTAAAAATTATTGTGGACAGTTCTTCCAATATCTTCAATATGCACCTTGGAATTGGATAAAGATACGTGCAGTTGCATCTCCGATGTGTCTGTCTTCACTTGTAGCCTGTGAGAAAGTCCCGATCAATTGACGGAGAGCCATGTGAGTGAGAGGTGCTTCGGGGCGCGCAGCACTCAGGAAAAAGGTCACAACGCAGCACTCTAGGTCAAGGTCACAACGCAGCACTCAGGAAAAAGGTCACAACGCAGCACTCAGGAAAAAGGTCACAACGCAGCACTCAGGAAAAAGGTCACAACGCAGCACTCAGGAAAAAGGTCACAACGCAGCACTCAGGAAAAAGGTCACAACGCAGCACTCAGGAAAAAGGTCACAACGCAGCACTCAGGAAAAAGGTCACAACGCAGCACTCAGGAAAAAGGTCACAACGCAGCACTCTAGGTCAAGGGCACAACGGCCACTGGCCGGAGAAGGCATAGGTATTTTAGGGTTCATTTCGGCCCCACAAAGGGGATGCTGCCGTGAAATTCGAGGCATTATCAAGTACTTGTGAATGAGAGATTGATGTAGTGTGTACAGCCTGCGCAAAAAAAAACTAAGCAGAGCTCCTGCCTTTCAAGCTACTTTTTTTTCAAATCATTGTTAGTCACATCATGCAGCCTTACAATTGATTACAAATCTAAACATATAGCCCAACGTTTGAATCACAACTTAAACACTTTAATAACTAAATTAAGCATAAACAAGTACCTATTTCTTTGTTAACCACTCAACAAAAAAAATATCCTTGCTATGCTATAACCTTGCTATTTTATTCAGCTTTGTTCAGTTGTGTTCTTCATGCTATAAAATAATATTTAAAAAAATGTCACAGAATTCTAAGCAAATCTGGTCTGTTAAATGAACTAGTCTAGCCCACAGCCATTTGGCATAGCCACATCAGGACCTAACATAAGGACAATGCTATTCTGTTCTTCTGAAATATACTATATTTTCTTCATATCATGTTTCTTTGGACCTTCCTAAAATAAATAAGGGATTTATTGTGATGGTGTAGGCTATATTACATGGATTTATTATACTTTTTAAAATGTAGATGTTTCAAAGGTCTGCGTCAGTGGCTTGTAGGCTATGTGTGGAAGCCAGGAGATGCTAAATGTGTTGATGTTAATTAACGGCACAGCCCTAATTGATAATACCTATTGATACTACCTATTGATAATGCCTATTCATGCTACCTATTTAAAGACATATTGTTTCATAGAACAAGAGATTACTGTAAATCACAGGTGATCATTTGTAATGAAACCTTCCAATGCCTTTACTTGTTCTTTGACAAACATTCTACTAATGTCTTTGAATCACAAATCATGATCTATCTTACTAGAGAATGGAGGCGAACCCATCAATGGTTAGCCTATCAAGTGAACGAGGACTGGTTTCCCAGATATAGATTAAGCCTACACCCTAAAAAAAGGTGCTATCTAGAACCTAAAAAGGTCTATCCCCATAGGAGAACCCTTTGACGAACCCTCTGAAGAACCCTTTTCACAGAGGGTTCTATATGGAACCATAAGGGTTCCACTTGAGAAAAAAAAGGTTCTCCAATGGGGAAAGCTGAAGAATCACTACGGAACCCTTTTTTCTGAGTCTTAAACTAAAAAGAACTCTGAGATTCTCCATTAAAAGAAGAACTCTCAGATCCTCCATTAAAATAAAAACGGTCAGATTCTCCATTAAAAGAACTGTCATAAGAACTCTCAGAATCTCCATTAAAATAAGAACTCTCAGATCCGCCATTAAAATAAGAAATCTCAGATTCTCCATTAAAAGAAGAACTCTCAGATTCTCCATTTAAAAGAACAGTCAGAAGAACTGTCAGATTCTCCATTTAAATAACTGTCATAAGAACTCTCAGATTCTCCATTAAAATAAGAACTCTCAGATTCTCCGTTAAAATAAGAACTCTCAGATTCTCCATTAAAATAAGAACTCTCAGATTCTCCATTAAAATAAGAACTCTCAGATTTGCCATTAAAAGAAGAACTCTCAGATTCTCCATTAAAATAAGAACTCTCAGATTTGCCATTAAAAGAAGAACTCTCAGATTCTCCATTAAAGAACACTCAGATTCTCCATTAAAAGATGAACTCTCAGATTCTCCATTAAAGAACACTCAGATTCTCCATTAAAGAACACTCAGATTCTCCATTAAAATAAGAACTCTCAGATTCTCCATTAAAATAAGAACTCTCAGATTCTCCATTAAAATAAGAACTCTCAGATTCTCCATTAAAATAAGAACTCTCAGATTCTGCATTAAAAGAGGAACTCTCAGATTCTCCATTAAAAGGTATTTTAGTCTAGCACTAATAAGAATGCCTTTACTTGTATTGTTCTGTTCAATACAAGTAACAAAGTTCTTTACATCATATAATAATAAAACACAAGTATTAACAAAGGAACAAAGACAGGAGGAAGGAGAGATTTAAAAAAGATAGCTAATCTAAAATGAAAAATGAAAAGCATCTTTATAAAAGTGTGTCATCAGCAGAGGCACTGAGTCTGCAAGCCTGGTTGTACTCTGGTAGACCATTCCAAAGTCTAGGGGCACTAATGGCAAATGCCCAGTGTCCTTTAGTTGTCAACCTAGACTTTGGAATGGACAAGAGTGCCATACCAAAGGACCTCAGTGCAGGTTGACCTTTATTTGTGAGTCTTGTCCTGGAGGCAAAACTGAGCGATTGCCCCTTAGATAAACCAGCTGCAAAGTCAAAAATTGGTTACATTGTATAAATTCATGAAAATAAAAATGTTCTTAATTAAATTTAAGGTTAGGGTTAAGCATGAGGGTTAAGCAGTGTGGTTAAGGTTAAGGTTAGGTTTAAAATCATATTTTTGGACTTTGTGCTAGCTAGTGACGACTCTGCAGAGCTGCCTCCAGAACAACATTCATGATGAAAAACGCTAACTTTTCTCAGCCTGCATCCTGGCTCGTAGTCGAGATAAAAGATCTGAGATATAAGATGGGGCAGAATCAAGCCTTAAACGTGAATCATAACATTTTAAACCTAAAAGTGACTAGAAGTCAGTGTAGAGAAGCTAGAAGAGGTGTGGTATGTTTACATTTCCTGGTTCCTGTTAAAAGCCGAGCTGCAGCGTTTTGAACTGACTGTAGGATGATGATGGAGTGATTTCTGACTCAGACGACGATACAAAGAGGTACAGTCATCTAGGCGTGAGGAAATAAAAGCCTGTATAACTTTCTCCAGATCAGTGACTGGAATAAAAGACTTCTGCTGTATTTCCTGGATGATAAAAGCAGGACTGGACAACCTTCTTTACATGCAGCTCCAGGTTTAGGTCAGGGTCAAAGAAGACGCCAAGGTTTCTGGACTTTACATTGGTGGGGAAAGTTCTAAGGTTATCTACAACCTGACTCCCTTCAAGGTGGGGACCAAATACAACAACCTCGGATTTCTTATCGTTGAGCTGGAGAAAACCGTCAGACATCTAACATTTGATGTCAGCAAGACACTAGTGAAGGGTAGCTACGCTAGCTTGGTCACTGGTGAAGGGTAGCTACGCTAGCTTGGTCACTGGTGAAGGGTAGCTACGCTAGCTTGGTCACTGGTGAAGTGTAGCTACGTTAGCTTGGTCACTGGTGAAGGGTAGCTATGCTAGCTTGGTCACTGGTGAAGGGTAGCTACGCTAGCTTGGTCAATGATGAAGGGTAGCTACGCTAGCTTGGTTAATGGTGAAGGGTAGCTACGCTAGCTTGGTTAATGGTGAAGGGTAGATACGCTAGCTTGGTTAATGGTGAAGGGTAGCTACGCTAGCTTGGTGAAGGGTAGCTACGCTAGCTTGGTTAATGGTGAAGGGTAGCTACGCGTGCTTGGTGAAGGGTAGCTACGCTAGCTTGGTGAAGGGTAGCTACGCTAGCTTGGTGAAGGGTAGCTACGCTAGCTTGGTTAATGGTGAAGGGTACCTACGCTAGCTTGGTGAAGGGTAGCTACGCTAGCTTGGTTAATGGTGAAGGGTAGCTACGCTAGCTTAGTCACTTGGTCTGATTGGTAAATAGAACTGCATGTAATTTGCATAGCAGTGAAACTGAATGTTATGATTACAGATGATGTCCCTAAGGGGAAGCATATACAGGAAAAATAATGAGGCCAAGAATTGACCCCTGAGGGACACCATAGTGAATAGGTTAGTGAGGACGATACTGAACCCCCCCATGCTCACTGAGAAACGTCTGCCCGACTGGAATTCCAAAATATAAATTACTCAAATAAGATACCAATTTCTTGAACATTTTTTTCTAAAATCTAGGATAAAAAAGGTTTAGAAATAGGTCTATGATTACTCAGTGAGGAGGCGTCTAGATTTGGCTTTTTAAGGAGAGGTTGGACCAAAGCAGTTGTAAAATAGGCTGGAAAGGAACCAGAGGTCAGAGAACAATTGAGGTTTGAGGAGGATACTGCAGTCGAGAAGAGCAGCTCCCGGAAAACCACTTTCAGCTGTCACAGGCTGCCAACACTCAGTTAGAACGGACGGATGGACGCACGCACGCACACACACACAATGTTCTTCTCCTGTGAAGTAGGTGTGACAGCTGTAGTATTCCTCTAGACAGCATGCTATAAAACTCCTGATCAACACTGAGCCTGCCACGCATTAAAATGCACAAGGAGCCAGCGGACAGGCAGTCAGCAGGCAGACACACTCTGGCATTAGGCACAGGAACTCAGTCAATCTGCATTGATTTGTACTTTTCTCTCTCCCTCTCCCTGTTTTGACATGGCAAAGGATCAGAGGGTTTCTGCTCCACCCCCACATAATCTAGACCATCTGATAGGTTCAAAAGGGTTTCTGCTCCACCCCCACATAATCTAGACCATCTGATAGGTTCAAAAGGGTTTCTGCTCCACCCCCATATAATCTAGACCATCTGATAGGTTCAAAAGGGTTTCTGCTCCACCCCCATATAATCTAGACCATCTGATAGGTTCAAAATGGTTTCTGCTCCACCCCCACATAATCTAGACCATCTGATAGGTTCAAAAGGGTTTCTGCTCCACCCCCACATAATCTAGACCATCTGATAGGTTCAAAAGGGTTTCTGCTCCACCCCCATATAATCTAGACCATCTGATAGGTTCAAAAGGGTTTCTGCTCCACCCCCATATAATCTAGACCATCTGATAGGTTCAAAATGGTTTCTGCTCCACCCCCACATAATCTAGACCATCTGATAGGTTCAAAAGGGTTTCTGCTCCACCCCCACATAATCTAGACCATCTGATAGGTTCAAAAGGGTTTCTGCTCCACCCTCATATAATCTAGACCATCTGATAGGTTCAAAAGGGTTTCTGCTCCACCCCCACATAATCTAGACCATCTGATAGGTTCAAAAGGGTTTCTGCTCCACCCTCATATAATCTAGACCATCTGATAGGTTCAAAAGGGTTTCTGCTCCACCCCCATATAATCTAGACCATCTGATAGGTTCAAAAGGGTTTCTGCTCCACCCCCATATAATCTAATCTATACATATATACAGTGCCTTCAGAAAGAATTCATACACCTTGATTTATTCCACGTTTGTTGTTACAACCTGAGTTAAAGTGAAACAGGTTTTTAGATTTTTTTTGTTGCAAATACTGAAATATCTAATTTACATAAGTATTCACTCCCCTGCGTCTATGTTAGACGGCAGCGATTACAGCTGTGAGTCTTTCTGGGTAAGTTTCTAAGAGCTTTGACACCTGGATTGTCCAACATTTGCACATTATTCTTGAAAAAATGTATCAAGCTTTGCATTGTTGGTTGTTGATCATTGCTAGACAGCCATTTTCAAGTCTTGCCATATATTTTCAAGTCAATTTAAGTCAGAACTGTATGTAGGCCATTCAGGAACATTCAATGTTGTCTTGGTAAGTAACTCCAGTGTATATTTGGCCTTGTGTTCTAGGTTATTGTCCTGCTGAAAGGAGATTTTGTCTCTGAGTGTCTGTTGGAAAGCAGACTGAACTGTACAAGGTTTTCCTCTAGGATTGTACCTGTGCTTAGCTCTATTCCATGTATTTTTATCCTAAAAAAACTCCCTAGTCCTTGCCAATGACAAACATACCTATAAAATGATGCTGCCACCACCATGCTTGAACATATGAAGAGTGGTACTCAGTGATGTGATGTGTTGGATTTGCCACAAACATAACACTTTGTATTCAGGACAAAAACTTTATTTCTTTGCCACATTTTTTGCAGTTTTTATTTTTTTAATTTGTTTATTTATTGAATATTCGAAACATACAATATACTTGCAGTGAAGCCACTCAACAACTACATCATACCAGTCATCCAACAGACTCCCATTCAGAGCGACACACAGAAGCATCCAGGGTCAATGCTCAAGGGCACCTTGACAGATCTCCCACGAAGCAAAAAAAAAGTGAACCCGAACGAACCCTCCAAGATCCCCCCACAGTTCCCCAATAGCTGTCCCTCAAATATTAGAGACCACTCCCCACAATTCCCCCAAGAATAAAAATACAATGAATTCAATTCCCCACCCCCAAGAACCCCCCGATGCACCAACAACCAAGAGAATGAACCCCCACCCCCAAGAACCCCCCGATGCACCAACAACCAAGAGAATGAACCCCCACCCCCAAGAACCCCCCGATGCACCAACAACCAAGAGAATGAACCCCCACCCCCAAGAACCCCCCGATGCACCAACATCCAAGAGAATGAACCCCACCCCCAAGAACCCCCCGATGCACCAACAACCAAGAGAATGAACCCCCATCCCTAAGAACCCCCCAATGCACCAACAACCAAGAGAATGAACCCCACCCCCAAGAACCCCCCAACAAAAAATTGGGCGTGCAAAATTATTCAGCCCCCTTAAGTTAATACTTTATAGCGCCACCTTTTGCTGCGATTACAGCTGTAAGTCGCTTGGGGTATGTCTCTATCAGTTTTGCACATCGAGAGACTGACATTTTTTCCCATTCCTCCTTGCAAAACAGCTCGAGCTCAGTGAGGTTGGATGGAGAGCATTTGTGAACAGCAGTTTTCAGTTCTTTCCACAGATTCTCGATTGGATTCAGGTCTGGACTTTGACTTGGCCATTCTAACACCTGGATATGTTTATTTTTGAACCATTCCATTGTAGATTTTGCTTTATGTTTTGGATCATTGTCTTGTTGGAAGACAAATCTCCGTCCCAGTCTCAGGTCTTTTGCAGACTCCATCAGGTTTTCTTCCAGACTGGTCCTGTATTTGGCTCCATCCATCTTCCCATCAATTTTAACCATCTTCCCTGTCCCTGCTGAAGAAAAGCTGTCCCAAACCATGATGCTGCCACCACCATGTTTGACAGTGGGGATGGTGTGTTCAGGGTGATGAGCTGTGTTGCTTTTATGCCAAACATAACGTTTTGCATTGTTGCCAAAAAGTTCAATTTTGGTTTCATCTGACCAGAGCACCTTCTTCCACATGTTTGGTGTGTCTCCCAGGTGGCTTGTGGCAAACTTTAAATGACACTTTTTATGGATATCTTTAAGAAATGGCTTTCTTCTTGCCACTCTTCCATAAAGGCCAGATTTGTGCAATATATGTCTGATTGTTGTCCTATGGACAGAGTCTCCCACCTCAGCTGTAGATCTCTGCAGTTCATCCAGAGTGATCATGGGCCTCTTGGCTGCATCTCTGATCAGTCTTCTCCTTGTATGAGCTGAAAGTTTAGAGGGACGGCCAGGTCTTGGTAGATTTGCAGTGGTCTGATACGCCTTCCATTTCAATATTATCGCTTGCACAGTGCTCCTTGGGATGTTTAAAGCTTGGGAAATCTTTTTGTATCCAAATCCGGCTTTAAACTTCTTCACAACAGTATCTCGGACCTGCCTGGTGTGTTCCTTCATGATGCTCTCTGCGCTTTTAACGGACCTCTGAGACTATCACAGTGCAGGTGCATTTATACGGAGACTTGATTACACACAGGTGGATTGTATTTATCATCATTAGTCATTTAGGTCAACATTGGATCATTCAGAGATCCTCACTGAACTTCTGGAGAGAGTTTGCTGCACTGAAAGTAAAGGGGCTGAATAATTTTGCACGCCCAATTCTTCAGTTTTTGATTTGTTAAAAAAGTTTGAAATATCCAATAAATGTCGTTCCACTTCATGATTGTGTCCCACTTGTTTTTGATTCTTCACAAAAAAATACAGTTTTATATCTTTATGTTTGAAGCCTGAAATGTGGCAAAAGGTCGCAAAGTTCAAGGGGGCTGAATACTTTCGCAAGGCACTGTATGTGTGTGTTCTTGTATGTGTTTATTTGAATGAGAGTGTGTATATATGCATGTGTACAAACACCTGCACGGCATCAGCCTCAGGCAAATCGACATTAGTTGTAAAAACAGCCACTTAGTGTCATTCAGATTTTATTTTTATTATGTTCTATTTGGACTCTTTTTCTTAAATTTTTTAAAATGTGTTTTACTTTCATCTTTGACCATCATTCTCTCTCAAACAGCAACTCTACTCCCACTTGTCTCCAATTCCACAGACCAACTCTCAGCTTCCCTCAGCCCATCCCAGTGATCTCTGCTGGCCACCCACTTTGGGTTTCTAAGCAGAACATATCTTTCAACTTCGACCAATCTGATTCCACGCTTCAAGACTGATTCGATCACGTGGATTGGGATATGTTCCGCATTAATTCCAACAACAATATTGACAAATACGCTGATTCGGTGAGCGAGTTTATTAAAAAGTGCATCTGCGACGTTATGCCCACAGCAACAATTAAAACATTCCCAAACCATAAACCGTGGATTGATGGCAGCATTCGCGCGAAACTGAAAGCGCTTTTAACCAGGGCTAGGTGACCGGAAACATGACCGAATACAAACAGTGTAGCTATTCCCTCCACAAGGCAATCAAACAAGCTAAGTGTCAGTATAGAGACAAAGTAGAGTTGCAATTCAACGGCTCAGACACAAGAGGCATGTGGCAGGGTCTACAGTCAATCACAGATTACAAAAATAAAACCAGCCCCGTCGCAGACCAGGATGTTTTGCTCCCAGACAGACTAAATAACTTTTTGCTCACTTTGAGGACAATACATTGCCACTGACACGGCCCGCTACCAGTGAGTAAAACATTTAAACGTGTTAACCCTCGCAAGGCTGCAGGCCCAGACGGCATACCCAGCCGCATACTCAGAGCATGCGCAGACCAGCTGGCTGGTGTGTTTACGGACATATTCAATCAATCCTCATCCCAGTCTGCTGTTCCCACATGCTTCAAAAGGGTCACCATTGTTCCTGTTCCCTGTGCAACAGGGTATTGGACTTCCTGACGGGCCGCCCCCAGGTGGTGAGGGTAGGTAACAACATCTCCACCCCGCTGATCCTCAACACTGGACCCCCACAACGGTGCTTTCTGAGCCCTCTCCTGTACTCCCTGTTCACCCACGACTGCGTGGCCATGCAACCCTCCAACTCAATCATCAAGTTTGAGGACGATACTACAGTGGTAGGCTTGATTACCAACAACGACGAGACGGCCTACAGGGAGGAGGTGAGGGCCCTCGGAGTGTGGTGTCAGTAAAATAACCTCACACTCAACGTCAACAAAACAAAGGAGATGATTGTGGACTTCAGGGAACAGCAGAGGGAGCACCCCACCTATCCACATCCACATCGACGGGACAGTAGTGGAGAGGGTAGTAAGTTTTAAGTTCCTCGGCGTACACATCACGGACAAACTGAATTGGTCCACCCATACAGACAGCGTGGTGAAAAAGGCGTGGCAGCACCTCTTCAACCTCAGGAGGCTGAAGAAATTCGGCTTGTCACCAAAAGCACTGCATCTTGCCATCTCTATGTAATACATGTATCACTAGCCACTTTAAACTATGCCACTTTATGTTTATATACCCTACAGCTCATATGTATATACTGTACTCTATACCATCTACTGCATCTTGCCTATGCCGTTCTGTACCATCACTCATTCATTTATCTTTATGTACATATTCTTTATCCCTTTACACTTGTGTGTATAAGGTAGTAGTTGTGAATTGTTAGGTTAGATTACTCGTTGGTTATTACTGCATTGTCGGAACTAGAAGCACAAGGATTTCGCTACACACGCATTAACATCTGCTAACCATATGTATGTGACAAATAACATTGGATTTGATTTGAACTATGCTGTGATGTTTAATGTACAATTTCAATCTATCTAATCAAATTGAATCCACAGATTGTGAGTTGAAGATAAATACTTTTACTAAAAGTATTAGTAGTTTAGTAATTGACTGACCCGGTCTCTCCAGACCTCCCAACAATACTATTTCTAGGGTCAATTTTAGTTCAATGCTATGCATTCTTAGCCATTCCTGAACCTGAGACCAGAAACAGGCTACCTGAGGGCAATACCAAAATAAGCTGCCCACTGCACTGAGGCTAGGCGACACGGTCACCACCGATAAATCCATGATATTTGAACATTTCAATAAGCATTTCTCTACAATTTCTGGCTACTCCAAACCCGGCCAACAGCTCTGCCCCCCCCCCCTCTGCAGCTACCCGCCCCAGCTTCTCCTTCACCCAAATCCAGACAGCAGATGTTCTGAAAGAGCTGCAAAACCTAGACTCGTACAAATCAGCTGGGCTAGACAATCTGGACCCTCTCTTTCTAAAACTATCCTCTGCCATTGTTGCAACCCCTATTAAAAGCCTGTTCAAACTCTCTTTCGTATCAACGATTTTCTAGCCCAGCTGATAAATTTGTATAAATGTTTTAGAAGAAGTGTGGATCATCCTGATTTGGATCATATGGGTCAATGACTAAATCTCTTTTTTTGTTGTCCACTTTCATATTTAAAAGGATCCACCTTCCTTGCGAAACATTCCTGGCTATTTGCACATTCAGATCAAAATGTTTTGTTAATTAATATCATCACACCGTTTGAGTTCCTTTTAGACAGAATCCATGTTGGAATCGTGTATTTTTTACCTTGGTTGTGAGTGTCTTGTTTTCTCTTTGAAGCGTGAGAATGTCACTCTGGCTGATGTTCTACCTCCTCACACAACTTTTCCAGTGTTGCATGGATTCCAGCCAGAGCACTAGCCTCTACTTCAACGGTAAGTAAATCGTCCGTGTCTGTAGATTAATCTGTTTTTCTTTTTTTTGTCGGGTTAAAGTTATTCTGTGTTCGATCTTTCCATGAAGGAGTATGTTGTTCTTCCATAAGGTACAGCTGTTGGTACTCGTTGATTTCCCTCAGGATCTCCTTAGTATCCAGATTGTCTCTTTACTCAGTTGTTTTAGGAAAAAGAGTCTTTCCCACGACGACAACAGGTGTCTGTAGTACAGCCAGCTAGTACTCGCGGAATCCATGCAAAAAAAAGGAACACAAACCTGCAGTCCGTAAAGGCTAACCGCGTTGTCCTTAGCAACGTGTTCTGCAGTTTTACTTTAGTGCCTTATTGCATGTTTTGGAATATCTTTAATCTGTACAGTTCCTTCTTTTCACTCTGTCATTTAGGTTAGTATTGTGGAGTAACTACAATCAAATCAAATCAAATCAAATTTATGTTATATAGCCCTTCATACATCAGCTGATATCTTAAAGTGCTGTACAGAAACCCAGCCTAAAACCCCAAACAGCAAGCAATGCAGGTGTAGAAGCACGGTGGCTAGGAAAAACTCCCTAGAAAGGCCAAAACCTAGGAAGAAACCTAGAGAGGAACCAGGCTATGTGGGGTGGCCAGTCCTCTTCTGGCTGTGCCGGGTGGAGATTATAACAGAACATGGCCAAGATGTTCAATGTTGTTGATCCATCCTCAGTTTTCTCCTATCACAGCCATTAAACTCTGTAACTGTTATAAAGTCCCCATTGGCCTCATTGTGAAAACCCTGAGCGGGTTCCTTCCTCTCTGGCAACTGAGTTAGGAAGGACGCCTGTATCTTTGTAGTGACTGGGTGTATTGATACACCATCCAAAGTAAATAATAACTTTACCAGGCTTGGAAATCCTCCCTGGTCTTTGTGGATGAATCTGTGTTTGAAATTCACTGCTTGAACGTATTTAGACTTGCCATAACAAAGAGGTTGAATACTTATTGACACAAGACATTTCAGCTTTTCATTTGTATTAATCTGTAAAACTTTCTAAAAACATAATTCCACTTTGACATTATGGGGTTATTGTGATGTCATTATGGGGTATTGTGATGTCATTATGGGATTATTGTGATGTCATTATGGGATTCTTGTGATGTCATTATGGGGTATTGTGATGTCATTATGGGATTATTGTGATGTCATTATGGGATTCTTGTGATGTCATTATGGGGTATTGTGATGTCATTATGGGATTATTGTGATGTCATTATGGGATTCTTGTGATGTCATTATGGGGTATTGTGATGTCATTATGGGGTTTTTGTGATGTCATTATGGGGTATTGTGATGTCATTATGGGGTATTGTGATGTCATTATGGGGTTATTGTGATGTCATTATGGGGTATTGTGATGTCATTATGGGGTTTTTGTGATGTCATTATGGGGTATTGTGATGTCATTATGGGGTTTTTGTGATGTCATTATGGGGTATTGTGATGTCATTATGGGGTTTTTGTGATGTCATTATGGGGTATTGTGATGTCATTATGGGGTTATTGTGATGTCATTATGGGTTATTGTGATGTCATTATGGGGTTATTGTGATGTCATTATGGGGTATTGTGATGTCATTATGGGGTATTGTGATGTCATTATGGGGTATTGTGATGTCATTATGGGGTATTGTGATGTCATTATGGGGTTATTGTGATGTCATTATGGGGTATTGTGATGTCATTATGGGGTTATTGTGATGACATTATGGGGTTATTGTGATGTCATTATGGGGTTATTGTGATGACATTATGGGGTTATTGTGATGACATTATGGGGTTATTGTGATGACATTATGGGGTTATTGTGATGTCATTATGGGGTATTGTGATGTCATTATGGGGTATTGTGATGTCATTATGGGGTATTGTGATGTCATTATGGGGTATTGTGATGTCATTATGGGGTTATTGTGATGTCATTATGGGGTATTGTGATGTCATTATGGGGTTATTGTGATGACATTATGGGGTTATTGTGATGTCATTATGGGGTTATTGTGATGACATTATGGGGTTATTGTGATGACATTATGGGGTTATTGTGATGACATTATGGGGTTATTGTGATGACATTATGGGGTTGGGTTATTGTGATGACATTATGGGGTTATTGTGATGACATTATGGGGTTATTGTGATGTCATTATGGGGTTATTGTGATGACATTATGGGGTGATGTCATTATGGGGTTATTGTGATGTCATTATGGGGTATTGTGATGTCATTATGGGGTTATTGTGATGTCATTATGGGGTATTGTGATGTCATTATGGGGTTTTTGTGATGTCATTATGGGGTATTGTGATGTCATTATGGGGTATTGTGATGTCATTATGGGGTATTGTGATGTCATTATGGGGTATTGTGATGTCATTATGGGGTATTGTGATGACATTATGGGGTTATTGTGATGTCATTATGGGGTATTGTGATGTCATTATGGGGTTATTGTGATGTCATTATGGGGTATTGTGATGTCATTATGGGGTATTGTGATGTCATTATGGGATTATTGTGATGTCATTATGGGATTATTGTGATGTCATTATGGGGTATTGTGATGTCATTATGGGATTATTGTGATGTCATTATGGGGGTATTGTGATGTCATTATGGGGTATTGTGATGTCATTATGGGGTATTGTGATGTCATTATGGGGTATTGTGATGTCATTATGGGGTATTGTGATGTCATTATGGGGTTATTGTGATGTCATTATGGGGTATTGTGATGTCATTATGGGGTATTGTGATGTCATTATGGGGTATTGTGATGTCATTATGGGGTATTGTGATGTCATTATGGGGTTATTGTGATGTCATTATGGGGTATTGTGATGTCATTATGGGGTATTGTGATGTCATTATGGGGTTATTGTGATGTTATTATGGGGTATTGTGATGTCATTATGGGGTATTGTGATGTCATTATGGGGTATTGTGATGTCATTATGGGGTATTGTGATGTCATTATGGGGTTATTGTGATGTTATTATGGGGTATTGTGATGTCATTATGGGGTATTGTGATGTCATTATGGGGTATTGTGATGTCATTATGGGGTTATTGTGATGTTATTGTGATGTCATTATGGGGTATTGTGATGTCATTATGGGGTTATTGTGATGTTATTGTGATGTCATTATGGGGTTATTGTGATGTTATTGTGATGTCATTATGGGGTATTGTGATGTCATTATGGGGTATTGTGATGTCATTATGGGGTATTGTGATGTCATTATGGGGTTATTGTGATGTTATTGTGATGTCATTATGGGGTATTGTGATGTCATTATGGGGTTATTGTGATGTTATTGTGATGTCATTATGGGGTATTGTGATGTCATTATGGGGTTATTGTGATGTCATTATGGGGTATTGTGATGTCATTATGGGGTATTGTGATGTCATTATGGGGTATTGTGATGTCATTATGCCAGTGACACAAAATCTACATTTAATATATTTTATGTACACTTTGTAAAACAACAAAATGTGGAAAAAGTCAATGGGTGTGAATACCTTCTGAAACTATACAGGGTGTGAATACTTTCTGAAACTATACAGGGTGTGAATACTTTCTGAAACTATACAGGGTGTGAATACTTTCTGAAACTATACAGGGTGTGAATACTTTCTGAAACTATACAGGGTGTGAATACTTTCTGAAACTATACAGGGTGTGAATACTTTCTGAAACTATACAGGGTGTGAATACTTTCTGAAACTATACAGGGTGTGAATACTTTCTGAAACTATACAGGGTGTGAATACCTTCTGAAACTATACAGGGTGTGAATACTTTCTGAAACTATACAGGGTGTGAATACTTTCTGAAACTATACAGGGTGTGAATACTTTCTGAAACTATACAGGGTGTGAATACTTTCTGAAACTATACAGGGTGTGAATACTTTCTGAAACTATACAGGGTGTGAATACTTTCTGAAACTATACAGGGTGTGAATACTTTCTGAAGGTATACAGGGTGTGAATACTTTCTGAAACTATACAGGGTGTGAATACTTTCTGAAACTATACAGGGTGTGAATACTTTCTGAAGGTATACAGGGTGTGAATACTTTCTGAAACTATACAGGGTGTGAATACTTTCTGAAACTATACAGGGTGTGAATACTTTCTGAAGGTATACAGGGTGTGAATACTTTCTGAAACTATACAGGGTGTGAATACTTTCTGAAACTATACAGGGTGTGAATACCTTCTGAAACTATACAGGGTGTGAATACTTTCTGAAACTATACAGGGTGTGAATACTTTCTGAAACTATACAGGGTGTGAATACTTTCTGAAGGTATACAGGGTGTGAATACTTTCTGAAACTATACAGGGTGTGAATACTTTCTGAAACTATACATGGTGTGAATACTTTCTGAAACTATACAGGGTGTGAATACTTTCTGAAACTATACAGGGTGTGAATACTTTCTGAAACTATACAGGGTGTGAATACCTTCTGAAACTATACAGGGTGTGAATACTTTCTGAAACTATACAGGGTGTGAATACTTTCTGAAACTATACAGGGTGTGAATACTTTCTGAAGGTATACAGTGCCTTCAGAAATTATTCAGACTCCTTGACTTTTTCCACATTTTTTTACGTTACAGCCTTATTGTAAAATCTACAGCCAATACCCCATAATGACAAAGCGAAAAACATTATGATTATTTTTTGAAACATTTCTGCAAATGTATTAAAATAAAAAGCAGAAATCCCTTATTTACATAAGTATTCAGACCCTTTGAGACTCAACATTGTGGGGCAGCATCTTAGCCTAGTGGTTAGAGCGTTGGACTAGTAACCGAAATGTTAATCCACTGTTCCTAGGCATTGAAAATAACAATTTGTTCTTATTTAGTTAAAATTGAAATCCTGTTTCCATTGATCATCATTCAGATGTTTATACATCTTGATTGTAGTTCACCTGTGGTAAATTCAATTGATTGGACATGATTTGGAAAGGCTATATAATGTCCTACAGTTGGCTATGTAATGTCCCACAGTTGTCTATGTAATATCCCACAGTTGACAGTGCATGTCAGAGCAAAAACCAAGCCATGAGGTTCAAGGAATTGTCCGTAGAGCTCTGATACAAGATTGTGTCGTGGTACAGATCTGGGAAAGGGTACCAAAACATTTATGCAACTTTAAAGATGTGTGTTTGTTTAGGTGTGTGTGTGTGTGTTTAGGTGTGTGTTTAGGCGTGTATTTAGGTGTGTGTGTTTGTATAGGTGTGTGTGTGTTTAGGAGTGTGTTTAGGGGCGGCAGGGTAGCCTAGTGGTTAGAGCGTTGGACTAGTAACCGGAAGGTTGTATGTTCAAACCCCCGAACTGACAAGGTACAAATCTGTCGTTCTGCCCCTGAACAAGGCAGTTAACCCACTGTTCCTAGGCCGTCATTGAAAATAAGAATTTGTTCTTAACTGACTTGCCTAGTTAAATAAAGAAAAAATAAAAAAATAAATTAGGTGTGTGTGTAGATGCCTTTTTTAATTGAGACACTGAGGAGGTAGAGAGGCAAAGCTCTAATAAACAGCTAATTATGCAACTCCCTGTTCCACCACAGCAGACAGCTGCATACATTACACACACACACACACACACACACACACACACACACACACACACACACACACACACACACAAAGAGAGAGATTGAGCACGTTGTTGAATCCATTAAGGCCTCATCTCAAAACAACTCTCGTTCATTTTGCTCTAACACTCAAATCCCTCTGCTAGCTGTGCTCTGATGTGTAGGAGTGGAGTGTGTGTGTGTTCTTGAGAGAAAGAGTGTGTGTGTGTGAGCGTGTGTGTGTGTCTTGTTCCTGGGAGGGAGGGGATCTGGACTAGATTCATAACAATTAAAGCATTTGATTTAACCTCTGAGGTCAAAGAGTCTGTTGGACAGATTAACACTGGAAATAAATTATTTAACCTCTGAGGTCAGAGAGTCTGTTGGACAGATTAACACTGGAAATAAATGAGCATGCACAGTGGACAATCCATTCATTTAGAGAGAGAGAAAGCAAGAGAGAGCCCTGAGATAGAGAGAGAGAGAGAGAGAGAGAGAGAGAGAGAGAGAGAGAGGAGAGAGAGAGAGAGAGAGAGAGAGAGAGAGAGAGAGAGAGAGAGAGAGAGAGAGAGAAGTGTTCTGCTAGCCCAGAAAGCAGAGCTGGTGTGTATGTGTGAGCGTGGCTTCATCAGAGCTCCACAGCAGCGTAATATAAACAGACTGAGAGATGTCTGAGCACATCTTCATACGCCCTCATTACAAACAAACATTAAAATCATCCATCCATTCATCCATCCATCCACACAGATAGCCTGAAAGCAACATCTACCCACCCATCCATTCATCCATCTGTCCTTCCACCCAAACACACACACACACGTACACACACACACACTCTCTGATGAAGCACGCAGAACATGTTACTGTTAATGAGTTTTGTTCTTACCCTGGGTAGCGATGTAATGGTTGGGCCTGTGGTAGCCCTGTAAACGAGAGAAAGAGAGAGAGAGAGGGAGAGTATATAAATCAAGCCTAAATCATGTAATCATTGATGAATGTAACATGTTTGTCAGGAAACTGTATGGAGAATAGGCTTTTGTCGGTCAATATCATTATTTGAAGAAAGCAACACTAAGCCTACCGCAGACACATCTTTAAAAAGAGAGAAAGACACACCTCTGTAGATAACAAGAATCCCCAGATATATCTAGCTACTAGCAGGACTGATCTCCACAACAGACCTACCATTCTCAGGGATTACTGTAATCTAACACACCTCCACACCTCTGTAGATAACAAGAATCCCCAGATATATCTAGCTACTAGCAGGACTGATCTCCACAACAGACCTACCATTCTCAGGGATTACTGTAATCTAACACACCTCCACACCTCTGTAGATAACAAGAATCCCCAGATATATCTAGCTACTAGCAGGACTGATGTCCACAACAGACCTGCCATTCTCAGGGATTACTGTAATCTAACCTAGTCCCTCGAATTGTATTTGTCCCTGTCTTCTCTCAGGAGATACAGTTGAAGTCGGAAGTTTACATACAATTTAGGTTTGTTTAGAGTCATTAAAACTCATTTTTCAACCACTCCACAAATGTCTTGTTAACAAACTATAGTTTTGGCAAGTCGGTTAGGACATCTACTTTGTGCATGACACAAGTCAATTGTCCAACAATTGTTTACAGACAGATTATTTCACTTATAATTCACTGTATCACAATTCCAGTGAGTCAGAAGTTTACTACACTAAGTTCACTGTGCCTTTAAACAGCTTGGAAAATTCCAGAACATGATGTCATGGCTTTAGAAGCTTCTGATAGGCTAATTGACATAATTTTAGTCAATTGGAGGTGTACCACCTTCAAACTCAGTGCCTCTTTGCTTGACATCATAGGAAAATCAAAAAAGACCCCAGAAATAGAATTGTAGACCTCCACAAGTCTGGTTCATCATTGGGTGCAATTTCCAAAGACCTGAGTACCACGTTCATCTGTACAAATAATAGTATGTAAGTATAAACACCATGGGACCACACAGCCGTCATACCACTCAGGAAGGAGACGCATTCTGTCTCCCAGAGATGAACGTACTTTGGTGAGAAAATTGCAAATCAATCCCAGAACAGCAGCAAAGGACCTTGTGAAGATGCTGAAGGAAACAGGTTCAAAAGTATCTATATCCATAGTAAAACGAGTCCTATATCGACAGAACCTGAAAGGCCGCTCAGCAAGGAAGAAGCCACTGCTCCAAAACTGCCATAAAAAAAGCCAGACTACGGTTTGAAACTGCACATGGGGACAAAGATCGTACTTTTTTGGAGAAATGTCCTCTGGTCTGATGAAACAAAAATAGAACTGCTTGGCCATAATGACCATTGTTATGTTTGGAGAGAAAAGGGGGAGGCTTGCAAGCCGAAGAATACCATCCTGACTGTGAAGCACGGGGGTGGCAGCATCATGTTGTGGGGTGCTTTGCTGCAGGAGGGTCTGGTGCACTTCACAAAATAGATGGCTTCATGAGAAGGAAAATTATGTGGATATATGGAAGCAACATCTCAAGACATCAGTCAGGAAGTTGAAGCTTGGTCACACATGGGTCTTCCAAATGGACAATGACCCCAAGCATACTTCCAACGTTGTGGCAAAATGGCTTAAGGAAAACAAAGTCAAGGTATTGGAGTGGCCATCACAAAGCCCTGACCTCAAACCTATAGAAAATGTGTGGGCAGGACTGAAAAAGTTTTTGTGAGCAAGGAGGCCTACAAACCTGACTCAGTTACACCAGTTCTGTCAGGAGGAATGGGCCAAATTTCCCCCAACTTATTGTAGGAAGCTTGTGGAAGGCTACCCGAAACGTTTGACTCAAGTTAAACAATTTAAAGGCAATGCTACCAAATACTAATTGAGCATATGTAAACTTCTGATCCACTGGGAATGTGATGAAATAAATAAAAGCTGAAATAAATCATTCTATCTACTATTATTCTGACATTTCACATTCCTAAAATAAAGTGGTGATCCTAACTGAATAAAAACAGCTCTAGATGTCATTTTTTAAAAATATATATATATTTTTTAAAAGCTCCAATGGTCGAACCAGATTCTCAGCGATCTGCTGTCACATGTGAAATAGTTTGAAGCGAAATTGAAGCTGTGGCAAGTCCCACAAGAAAGGGGTAACGCATTTTCCTACTCTTTGAGGACAAGAGCCTGAGATTACGTTGGAAAATGAGGGTGAGTGTGGAAAGCTTGCCAAGTTATCTTGCGAGAGGTTTAAAAGGATGTGAAAAGTAAACACATGAAGTTGATCATATTTTCAACCCCGTTTAACGTCGAACTAGCGGATGACATCGAGCTGCAAAGTCAGGCACAACAACCTCCCTCTCCTTGAATTCTACAAAAATGTACGCTAGCCCCGAGCAATTTCCTGTTCTGAGGAGACGTACTTAAATGTGCATCTGTGAGCAGTTATTTTCCAAAATGACTCTCGATTCTGCTCAATTCTCAAGTGACTCAATTCTCAAATTACTCTCGATTCCGCTCAATTCTCAAGTGACTCGATTCTCAAATGTCTCTCGATTCCGCTCAATTCTCAAGTGACTCAATTCCCAAATGACTCTTGCAAAAAACTTGATTCTGCTCAAGACTGACCGGAACCTGTTAAAACCTGGAAAACCAGCTGCGAGTAGCGTCATCTTTACAGCCAGCTGACATCGAACGCCTCGTCAAAGATAAGCAGTTTCAGCCATCGCATTAGAGGCGAGGTTGATCAAGAACCCATAATAACAACATTATTTACTAATATTTATTGAAATAGATAGGAGGACTTGCACTTTCCTAAATACTCAAGGACATGAGAAACATCATAAAAGTCCTTTTTAAACTGTAAAACCAATGTCAGCGATTTAAAGTCACATTAAAACATGAATAATGCAGAAAATGGCACATTTTAATGATATGGCCCCCAAATTAATTTATAAATATTCAAATGGCCCTTGATGGCAAAAAAGTTCCCTACCCCTGACTTAAAGGTTATTCTCTACTCCACTCAGCCCTTCTTCTCTCTCTCTCTCTCTCTCTCTCTCTTTCCATCTTCTCTCTCTCTATCTCTTCAGCTCGGGCCAGTAGTGATTGTCTTCCCTCTCTTATCTTGGTCAAAATCAATTGAAATCAGTCTGTGAATAATGCCCATCAGTCTGCGATTAACGCTTGTCAGTCTGCGATTAACGCTTGTCAGTCTGCGATTAACGCTTGTCAGTCTGCGATTAACGGTTGTCAGTCTGCGATTAACACTGGTCAGTCTGCGATTAACACTGGTCAGTCTGCAATTAACACTGGTCAGTCTGCAATTAACACTGGTCAGTCTGCGATTAACGCTTGTCAGTCTGCGATTAACACTGGTCAGTCTGCGATTAACACTGGTCAGTCTGCGATTAACACCCGTCAGTCTGCGATTAACGCTTGTCAGTCTGCGATTAACGCTTGTCAGTCTGCGATTAACGCTTGTCAGTCTGCGATTAACACCTGTCAGTCTGCGATTAATGACCATCAGTCTGCGATTAACACTTGTCAGTCTGTGATTAATGCCCATCAGTCTGCGATTAACGCCCGTCAGTCTGCGATTAACACTTGTCAGTCTGCGATTAACACTTGTCAGTCTGCGATTAATGCCCATCAGTCTGCGATTGACGCCCGTCAGTCTGCGATTAACTCCCGTCAGTCTGCGATTAACACTTGTCAGTCTGCGATTAACACTTGTCAGTCTGCGATTAACACTTGTCAGTCTGCGATTAATGCCCATCAGTCTGCGATTAACGCCCGTCAGTCTGCGATTAACTCCCGTCAGTCTGCGATTAACACTTGTCAGTCTGCGATTAACACTGGCCAGTCTGCGATTAACACCCATCAGTCTGTGATTAACACTGGTCAGTCTGCGATTAATGCCCATCAGTCTGTGATTAACACTGGTCGGTCTGTGATTAACACTTGTCAGTCTGCGATTAACACTGGTCAGTCTGCGATTAACACTGGTCAGTCTGCGATTAACGGCCATCAGTCTGCGATTAACACTCGTCAGTCTGTGATTAATACTTGTCAGTCTGCGATTAATGCCCATCAGTCTGCGATTAACACTGGTCAGTCTGCAATTAACACTTGTCAGTCTGCGATTAACGCCCATCAGTCTGCGATTAACACTGGTCAGTCTGCGATTAACACTGGTCAGTCTGCGATTAACACTGGTCAGTCTGCAATTAACACTTGTCAGTCTGCGATTAACGCCCATCAGTCTGCGATTAACACTGGTCAGTCTGCGATTAACACTGGTCAGTCTGCGATTAACACTTGTCAGTCTGCGATTAACACTTGTCAGTCTGCAATTAACACTGGTCAGTCTACGATTAACAGTAGTGGATTAGAGAGAGGATGTGTGTGTGAGTGTGTGTGTGAGTGTTTGTGTGAGTGCGTGAGTATGTGAGTGTGCGTGTGTGTGTGTGTGTGTGTGTGCGTGTGTGCGAGCGATAGTGTGTTAGCAGGGGAGCCTGACAATCAACTGAGTTCTACTACAGAAAAAACTACTTGTCTCCTGTGAGGCAAAACTGTGTGTTAATGATAAAGAACCCAGTATAACAACTGGGGTAACGTGGAAAACAATCATTAATGGAATTTAAGATGGCCCACAATATGGCTGATGTGTATATGTGTGAAGTATTTCTACTTCAACTCTGACTTCTGGCATTGGTAAATAGCCCAAATGTAGAAGGCAGGGCTGAGATTGATGTAGAAGGTAGGGCTGAGACTGATGTAGAAGGCAGGGCTGAGACTGATGTAGAAGGCAGGGCTGAGGCAGGGCTGAGACTGATGTAGAAGGTAGGGCTGAGATTGATGTAGAAGGTAGGGCTGAGATTGATGTAGAAGGCAGGGCTGAGACTGATGTAGAAGGCAGGGCTGAGACTGAAGTAGAAGGCAGGGCTGAGACTGATGTAGAAGGCAGGGTTGAGACTGATGTAGGAGGCAGGGTTGAGACTGATGTAGAAGGCAGGGTTGAGACTGATGTAGAAGGCAGGGTTGAGACTGATGTAGAAGGCAGGGCTGAGATTGATGTAGAAGGCAGGGTTGAGACTGATGTAGAAGGCAGGGTTGAGATTGATCTAGAAGGCAGGGCTGAGACTGATATAGAAGGCAGGGCTGAGACTGATGGAGAAGGCAGGGCTGAGACTGATATAGAAGGCAGGGCTGAGACTGATATAGAAGGCAGGGCTGAGACTGATGTAGAAGGTAGGGCTGAGACTGATGTAGAAGGCAGGGTTGAGACTGATATAGAAGGCAGGGCTGAGACTGATGTAGAAGGCAGGGTTGAGACTGATGTAGGAGGCAGGGTTGAGACTGATGTAGAAGGCAGGGTTGAGACTGATGTAGAAGGCAGGGTTGAGACTGATGTAGAAGGCAGGGCTGAGATTGATGTAGAAGGCAGGGTTGAGACTGATGTAGAAGGCAGGGTTGAGATTGATCTAGAAGGCAGGGCTGAGACTGATATAGAAGGCAGGGCTGAGACTGATGGAGAAGGCAGGGCTGAGACTGATATAGAAGGCAGGGCTGAGACTGATATAGAAGGCAGGGCTGAGACTGATGTAGAAGGTAGGGCTGAGACTGATGTAGAAGGCAGGGTTGAGACTGATATAGAAGGCAGGGCTGAGACTGATGTAGAAGGCAGGGCTGAGACTGATGTAGAAGGTAGGGCTGAGACTGATGTAGAAGGCAGGGTTGAGACTGATGTAGAAGGTAGGGCTGAGACTGATATAGAAGGCAGGGTTGAGACTGATGTAGAAGGCAGGGCTGAGATTGATCTAGAAGATAGGGCTGAGCCTCCCATTGCAACCTACTGTACTGTCATTCCTTAAAATGACATAATCACACCTTCCTGGGTGCTAATCAAAGGCATAGATTGATCTAGAAGGCAGGACTAAAACAGAAGTAGAAGGCAGGGCTGATGCTGATGTAGAAGGCAGGGCTGAGACTGATGTAGAAGGCAGGGTTGAGATTGATCTAGAAGGCAGGGCTGAGACTGATGTAGAAGGTAGGGTTGAGGCAGGGCTGAGATTGATGTAGAAGGCAGGGCTGAGACTGATGTAGAAGGTAGGGTTGAGGCAGGGCTGAGATTGATGTAGAAGGCAGGGCTGAGACTGATGTAGAAGGTAGGGCTGAGACTGATGTAGAAGGCAGGGTTGAGACTGATATAGAAGGCAGGGCTGAGACTGATGTAGAAGGCAGGGCTGAGACTGATATAGAAGGCAGGGTTGAGACTGATGTAGAAGGCAGGGCTGAGATTGATCTAGAAGATAGGGCTGAGCCTCCCATTGCAACCTACTGTACTGTCATTCCTTAAAATGACATAATCACACCTTCCTGGGTGCTAATCAAAGGCATAGATTGATCTAGAAGGCAGGACTAAAACAGAAGTAGAAGGCAGGGCTGATGCTGATGTAGAAGGCAGGGCTGAGACTGATGTAGAAGGCAGGGTTGAGATTGATCTAGAAGGCAGGGCTGAGACTGATGTAGAAGGTAGGGTTGAGGCAGGGCTGAGATTGATGTAGAAGGCAGGGCTGAGACTGATGTAGAAGGTAGGGTTGAGGCAGGGCTGAGATTGATGTAGAAGGCAGGGCTGAGACTGATGTAGAAGGTAGGGCTGAGACTGATGTAGAAGGCAGGGTTGAGACTGATATAGAAGGCAGGGCTGAGACTGATGTAGAAGGCAGGGCTGAGACTGATATAGAAGGCAGGGTTGAGACTGATGTAGAAGGCAGGGCTGAGATTGATCTAGAAGATAGGGCTGAGCCTCCCATTGCAACCTACTGTACTGTCATTCCTTAAAATGACATAATCACACCTTCCTGGGTGCTAATCAAAGGCATAGATTGATCTAGAAGGCAGGACTAAAACAGAAGTAGAAGGCAGGGCTGATGCTGATGTAGAAGGCAGGGCTGAGACTGATGTAGAAGGCAGGGTTGAGATTGATCTAGAAGGCAGGGCTGAGACTGATGTAGAAGGTAGGGTTGAGGCAGGGCTGAGATTGATGTAGAAGGCAGGGCTGAGACTGATGTAGAAGGTAGGGTTGAGGCAGGGCTGAGATTGATGTAGAAGGCAGGGCTGAGACTGATGTAGAAGGCAGGGCTGAGACTGATGTAGAAGGTAGGGCTGAGACTGATGTAGAAGGCAGGGCTGAGACTGATGTAGAACGCAGGGTTGAGGCAGGGCTGAGACTGATCTAGAAGGCAGGGCTGAGACTGATGTAGAAGGCATGGCTGAGACTGATGTAGAAGGCAGGGCTGAGATTGATCTAGAAGGCAGGGCTGAGACTGATGTAGAAGGTAGGGCTGAGATTGATGTAGAAGGCAGGGCTGAGACTGATGTAGAAAGCAGGCCTGAGACTGATGTAGAAGGCAGGGCTGAGACTGATATAGAAAGTAGGGCTGAGCCTGATGTAGAAGGTAGGGCTGAGACTGATGTAGAAGGCAGGGTTGAGGCAGGGCTGAGACTGATGTAGAAGGTAGTGCTGAGATTGATGTAGAAGGCAGGGCTGAGACTGATGTAGAAGGCAGGGTTGAGGCAGGGCTGAGACTGAAGTAGAA
>NC_034200.2:40277374-40332374 GCF_002021735.2 Oncorhynchus kisutch | reverse complement strand
CAGCCAGCAAGACTATAATCCCACCAACCTGCTCGCCAGAACCAGCCAGCAAGACTATAATCCCACCAACCTGCTCGCCAGAACCAGCCAGCAAGACTATAATCCCACCAACATGTGATGCCAGAACCAGCCAGCAAGACTATAATCCCACCAACATGTGATGCCAGAACCAGCCAGCAAGCATCATCACCATCTCCATCATTGTGACCTCTACAATTAAGAAATACAATTATCTAGATATATAGAAAAACAATGCACAAATAACCCAAAGTCTGATCTGATCCAAAGTCAAACATACAGATTAACGTAAGAAGGCATGGTGTCAGAGAGAGATACAGTATGTAAGGTAAGAATGCATTGGTGTCAGAGAGAGATACAGTATGTAACGTAAGAAGGCATGGTGTCAGAGAGAGATACAGTATGTAACGTAAGAAGGCATGGTGTCAGAGAGAGATACAGTATGTAACGTAAGAAGGCATGGTGTCAGAGAGAGATACAGTATGTAAGGTAAGAATGCATTGGTGTCAGAGAGAGATACAGTATGTAACGTAAGAAGGCATGGTGTCAGAGAGAGATACAGTATGTAACGTAAGAAGGCATGGTGTCAGAGAGAGAGATACAGTATGTAACGTAAGAAGGCATGGTGTCAGAGAGAGATACAGTATGTAAGGTAAGAAGGCATGGTGTCAGAGAGAGATACAGTATGTAACGTAAGAAGGCATGGTGTCAGAGAGAGATACAGTATGTAACGTAAGAAGGCATGGTGTCAGAGAGAGATACAGTATGTAACGTAAGAAGGCATGGTGTCAGAGAAAGAGATACAGTATGTAACGTAAGAAGGCATGGTGTCAGAGAGAGATACAGTATGTAACGTAAGAAGGCATGGTGTCAGAGAGAGATACAGTATGTAAGGTAAGAATGCATTGGTGTCAGAGAGAGATACAGTATGTAACGTAAGAAGGCATGGTGTCAGAGAGAGATACAGTATGTAACGTAAGAAGGCATGGTGTCAGAGAGAGATACAGTATGTAACGTAAGAAGGCATGGTGTCAGAGAGAGATACAGTATGTAACGTAAGAAGGCATGGTGTCAGAGAGAGAGATACAGTATGTAACGTAAGAAGGCATGGTGTCAGAGAGAGATACAGTATGTAACGTAAGAAGGCATGGTGTCAGAGAGAGATACAGTATGTAAGGTAAGAATGCATTGGTGTCAGAGAGAGATACAGTATGTAACGTAAGAAGGCATGGTGTCAGAGAGAGATACAGTATGTAACGTAAGAAGGCATGGTGTCAGAGAGAGAGATACAGTATGTAACGTAAGAAGGCATGGTGTCAGAGAGAGATACAGTATGTAAGGTAAGAAGGCATGGTGTCAGAGAGAGATACAGTATGTAACGTAAGAAGGCATGGTGTCAGAGAGAGATACAGTATGTAACGTAAGAAGGCATGGTGTCAGAGAGAGATACAGTATGTAACGTAAGAAGGCATGGTGTCAGAGAGAGAGATACAGTATGTAACGTAAGAAGGCATGGTGTCAGAGAGAGATACAGTATGTAACGTAAGAAGGCATGGTGTCAGAGAGAGATACAGTATGTAAGGTAAGAATGCATTGGTGTCAGAGAGAGATACAGTATGTAACGTAAGAAGGCATGGTGTCAGAGAGAGATACAGTATGTAACGTAAGAAGGCATGGTGTCAGAGAGAGAGATACAGTATGTAACGTAAGAAGGCATGGTGTCAGAGAGAGATACAGTATGTAACGTAAGAAGGCATGGTGTCAGAGAGAGATACAGTATGTAACGTAAGAAGGCATGGTGTCAGAGAGAGATACAGTATGTAACGTAAGAAGGCATGGTGTCAGAGAGAGATACAGTATGTAACGTAAGAAGGCATGGTGTCAGAGAGAGATACAGTATGTAACGTAAGAAGGCATGGTGTCAGAGAGAGATACAGTATGTAAGGTAAGAATGCATTGGTGTCAGAGAGAGATACAGTATGTAAGGTAAGAATGCATTGGTGTCAGAGAGAGATACAGTATGTAACGTAAGAAGGCATGGTGTCAGAGAGAGATACAGTATAAATCAACAGTTCAGATAGATGGATGCACTGGCTTCCACAACTTGAAATACACATTGGAACATTACATGACCAAAACAGAACAAATTAATCGGTTCATTATCTCCCCCTTCCTCTCCTCTGTCCTGGGGTGGGGGGTTTGTTGAATCTCTGTGTTTTAAGGGGATAGTCTGTGAGGCAGGTTGGATCCATGTGTTTTAAGGGGATAGTCTGTGAGGCAGGTTGACTCCCTGTGTTTTAAGGGGATAGTCTGTGAGGCAGGTTGACTCCCTGTGTTTTGAGGGGATAGTCTGTGAGGCAGGTTGGATCCCTGTGTTTTAAGGGGATAGTCTGTGAGGCAGGTTGATTCCCTGTGTTTTAAGGGGATAGTCTCTGAGGCAGGTTGACTCCCTGTGTTTTAAGGGGATAGTCTGTGAGGCAGGTTGGAACCCTGTGTTTTAAGGGGATAGTCTGTGAGGCAGGTTGATTCCCTGTGTTTTAAGGGGATAGTCTGTGAGGCAGGTTGGAACCCTGTGTTTTAAGGGGATAGTCTGTGAGGCAGGTTGATTCCCTGTGTTTTAAGGGGATAGTCTGTGAGGCAGGTTGGAACCCTGTGTTTTAAGGGGATAGTCTGTGAGGCAGGTTGATTCCCTGTGTTTTAAGGGGACAGTCTGTGAGGCAGGTTGACTCCCTGTGTTTTAAGGGGATAGTCTGTGAGGCAGGTTGGAACCCTGTGTTTTAAGGGGATTGTCTGTGAGGCAGGTTGATTCCCTGTGTTTTAAGGGGATAGTCTGTGAGGCAGGTTGGAACCCTGTGTTTTAAGGGGATAGTCTGTGAGGCAGGTTGACTCCCTGTGTTTTAAGGGGATAGTCTGTGAGGCAGGTTGATTCCCTGTGTTTTAAGGGGACAGTCTGTGAGGCAGGTTGATTCCCTGTGTTTTAAGGGGATATACTCTGAGGCAGGTTGGATCCCTGTGTTTTAAGGGGATAGTCTGTGAGGCAGGTTGATTCCCTGTGTTTTAAGGGGATAGTCTGTGAGGCAGGTTGGAACCCTGTGTTTTAAGGGGATAGTCTGTGAGGCAGGTTGACTCCCTGTGTTTTAAGGGGATAGTCTGTGAGGCAGGTTGGAACCCTGTGTTTTAAGGGGATAGTCTGTGAGGCAGGTTGAATCCCTGTGTTTTAAGGGGATAGTCTGTGAGGCAGGTTGATTCCCTGTGTTTTAAGGGGATAGTCTGTGAGGCAGGTTGGAACCCTGTGTTTTAAGGGGATAGTCTGTGAGGCAGGTTGATTCCCTGTGTTTTAAGGGGACAGTCTGTGAGGCAGGTTGACTCCCTGTGTTTTAAGGGGATAGTCTGTGAGGCAGGTTGGAACCCTGTGTTTTAAGGGGATAGTCTGTGAGGCAGGTTGATTCCCTGTGTTTTAAGGGGATAGTCTGTGAGGCAGGTTGAATCCCTGTGTTTTAAGGGGATAGTCTGTGAGGCAGGTTGACTCCCTGTGTTTTAAGGGGATAGTCTGTGAGGCAGGTTGGATCCCTGTGTTTTAAGGGGATAGTCTGTGAGGCAGGTTGAATCCCTGTGTTTTAAGGGGATAGTCTGTGAGGCAGGTTGACTCCCTGTGTTTTAAGGGGATAGTCTGTGAGGCAGGTTGATTCCCTGTGTTTTAAGGGGATAGTCTGTGAGGCAGGTTGAATCCCTGTGTTTTAAAGAGATAAACTGTGAGGCAGGTTGACTCCCTGTGTTTTAAGGGGATAGTCTGTGAGGCAGGATGGAACCCTGTGTTTTAAGGGGATAGTCTGTGAGGCAGGTTGATTCCCTGTGTTTTAAGGGGATATTCTGTGAGGCAGGTTGACTCCCTGTTTTAAGGGGATAGTCTGTGAGGCAGGTTGACTCCCTGTGTTTTAAGGGGATAGTCTGTGAGTCAGGTTGGAACCCTGTGTTTTAAGGGGATAGTCTGTGAGGCAGGTTGACTCCCTGTGTTTTAAGGGGATAGTCTGTGAGTCAGGTTGGAACCCTGTGTTTTAAGGGGATAGTCTGTGAGGCAGGTTGACTCCCTGTGTTTTAAGGGGATAGTCTGTGAGGCAGGTTGGAACCCTGTGTTTTAAGGGGATAGTCTGCGAGGCAGGTTGACTCCCTGTGTTTTAAGGGGATAGTCTGTGAGGCAGGTTGACTCCCTGTGTTTTAAGGGGATAGTCTTTGAGGCAGGTTGGAACCCTGTTTTTTAAGGGGATAGTCTGTGAGGCAGGTTGACTCCCTGTGTTTTAAGGGGATAGTCTGTGAGGCAGGTTGGAACCCTGTGTTTTAAGGGGATAGTCTGTGAGGCAGGTTGACTCCCTGTGTTTTAAGGGGATAGTCTGTGAGGCAGGTTGGATCCTTGCCGGGCCCAGCTAGCGTAAAGAGGGGAAATGAGAATGACGCTCCGCTTGCCTCGACTCGACGAGAGTCGTTTGGGTGTCAGAGAGACACAGTCTGTCTCTGTGTCAGCGTGGAGGCTGTTGGGTGACTATAGCCTCCTGAAGAGAGGGAGAACCTCGTCACAATGAACTTTAATCTGACCAAACAGACGACGGTTTATCACACAGTTTTTAAATCGCTAACTTTTTAAAAGTCCCAAAGGCTTCCTCACTGTGTGAGTGGTTCCACACAGAATACACACACACACACACAACAACTGCAGAAGAGGCAGTCTATCACCAGAGCCCTATTCCCTATATAGTGGACTATTTAGACCAGAGACCTATTCCCTACATAGTGGACTATGTAGACCAGAGACCTATTCCCTATATAGTGCACTACTTTAGACCAGAGCCCTATTCCCTATATAGTGCACTACTATAGACCAGAGCCCTATTCCCTATATAGTGCACTACCATAGACGAGAGCCCTATTCCCTATATAGTGCACTACTATAGACCAGAGCCCTATTCCCTATATAGTGCACTACCATAGACCAGAGCCCTATTCCCTATATAGTGCACTACCATAGACCAGAGCCCTATTCCCTATATAGTGCACTACTATAGACCAGAGCCCTATTCCCTATATAGTGCACTACCATAGACCAGAGCCCTATTCCCTATATAGTGGACTATTTAGACCAGAGACCTATTCCCTATATAGTGCACTACTTTAGACCAGAACCCTATTCCCTATATAGTGCACTTCTTTAGACCAGAGCCCTATTCCCTATATAGTGCACTACTTTAGACCAGAGTCCTGTTCCGTATATAGTGCACTACTGTTGACCAGAGCCCTATTCCATATATAGTGGTAATACTATAGACCAGAGCCCTATTCCCTATATAGTGCACTTCTTTAGACCAGAGCCCTATTCCCTATATAGTGTACTACTTTAGACCAGAGTCCTGTTCCGTATATAGTGCACTACTTTAGACCAGAGCCCTATTCCCTATATAGTGAAACGACTATAGACCAGAGCCCTATTCCCTATATAGTGCACTACTTTAGACCAGAGTCCTGTTCCGTATATAGTGCACTACTTTAGACCAGAGCCCTATTCCCTATATAGTGCACTACTTTAGACCAGAGTCCTGTTCCGTATATAGTGCACTACTTTAGACCAGAGTCCTGTTCCCTATATAGTGCACTACCATAGACCAGAGCCCTATTCCCTATATAGTGCACTACTTTAGACCAGAGCCCTATTCCCTATATAGTGCACTACTTTAGACCAGAGCCCTATTCCCTATATAGTGCACTACTTTAGACCAGAGTCCTGTTCCGTATATAGTGCACTACTTTAGACCAGAGCCCTATTCCCTATATAGTGCACTACTTTAGACCAGAGTCCTGTTCCCTATATAGTGCACTACTTTAGACCAGAGCCCTATTCCCTATATAGTGCACTACTTTAGACCAGAGCCATATTCCCTATATAGTGCACTACTTTAGACCAGAGCCCTATTCCCTATATAGTGCACTACTTTAGACCAGAGCCCTATTCCCTACATAGTGCACTACTTTAGACCAGAGCCCTATTCCCTATATAGTGCACTACTTTAGACCAGAGCCCTATTCCCTATATAGTGCACTACTTTAGACCAGAGCCCTATTCCCTATATAGTGCACGACTTTAGACCAGAGCCCTATTCCCTATATAGTGAAACGACTATAGACCAGTTCCAATAGGGTGATCTGGTTAAACGTAGTGCACTATACAGGGAATAGTGTGCCATTTGAGACATATGCTAGGGGACGAATTAAAACTCAATATAATTCAAGAATTAAAAATTCTATCAATTTACAATGACGTAGTCTCCATTTCTTTAAATCGGAATTTAAATTAATTTAATTTTATTTACCGAATCTGAATTGTAGGAGGGAGAGCAGCGAACAAGGTAGAAGAAAATGGAACCCGACCCAGTGAGCTCAAGGTGAAAGGTGAAGTTGTGTCCCCCACATTCAGTAACGGAATTCAATCAAGTTACATCACTAACTACTATAAGGGAGAAAGGATGCATCCAGTTTTAAAGAGTTGGAACCAAGGCACAGTGAGAAGAGGGGGTGGGGGGAGGGGCGTGTCTCCATGAGCGGGAGGTGAAAGGTCAAAAAGGTGAAAGTTCGTCCCACCTCGTACTCCTCCTTGAAGCCGTATCCCTCCGCGCACTTCATCTGCGTGATGTGCTGTAGCAGGTCGGCTACTCTGATAGCAGGGTGGAGCTGGCCTGTCTGGTAGGGCGCGTCTACTGTCCCCTCCCTCTTCCTCAGGGAGTGGCCGTGAGACTGGACCAGACTACTGGTGTCGCTGCAGCTACCACCACCACCCAGCGTCTGGCTGTCGTCTGGACAGATACAGAGAAGACGCAGGCAGGCAGGCAGGCAGGCAGGCAGACACACACACACACACAGACACAACACACACACACACAGACACACACACAGACACACACACACACACACAGACACACACACACACACACACAGACACACACACACACACACACACACACACAGACACACACACACACACATACAGACGCACACACACACACACACAGACACACACACACACACAGACACACACACACACACAGACACACACACACACACACACACACACACAGACACACACACACATACAGACACACACCACACACAGACACACACACACACACACAGACACACACACACACACACAGACACACACACACACACACAGACACACACACACAACACACAGACACACACACACACACAGACACACACACAACACAGACACACACACAGACACACACACAGACACACACACACACACACAGACACACACACACACACAGACACACAGACACACACACAGACACACACCACACACACACACACACACAGACACACACACACACACACACACACACACAGACACACACACAGACACACACACAGACACACACACACACACACAGACACAGACACACACACAGACACAGACACACACCACACACACACACACACACACACACACACACACACAGACACACACACAGACACACACACACACACACAGACAGACACACACACGCACACACAGACACACACACACACACAGACACACACACACACACACACACACACAGACACACACACACACACACACACACACACACACAGACACACACACACACACACACACACACACACACACACACACAGACACACACACACACACACACACACACACACACAGACAGATAGAGGAAGGAAGAGGAGCAACGGGTCAGGATGGTGAGTGAACTCTGAGGCAACTCTTGGTAAAACACCAGGCATGGAAAGATCTACACATCTACTTTAAACATAGAGAAGGAAATACTCCTGGCCCTAGCCACAATGGACATACTCCTGGCCCTAGCCACAATGGACATACTCCTGGCCCTAGCCACAATGGACATACTCCTGGCCCTAGCCACAATGGACATACTCCTGGCCCTAGCCACAATGGACATACTCCTGGCCCTAGCCACAATGGCCACAATGCAGTCATATGATAATAGAGAGATAATGGCTTAAAATAGAAATTCTGGTTGTGACACAATGGCTCAGTTCCAATATCCACACAAAATGTTGCTGTTTTAAAGCTAATTTCCTGCTCCTCTACAGATTTTGACATGGCTATTATGTTCTATGCTATCTGAGTGACTCTCAGTAACAATATAATAAAATCAATGTGGGCCCCCCCCCCCATGCCATGACATTTGGGGAATTAAAGATTCTCTCTGACTGGTCTAGTTTCTATATTTCGATGATTGATAGATCTCAAAGATGATTCTTGTGTATAAATGTATCGCTCCATTATCTCTTTATATCTGGTTTGATTAGGGGCAGGTGCGCCACAGCTAAATGCATAGAGAGGAAACACTGATAATGCTTCTAGTGGAAGAGAGGATGCATTCTAAGTGATATGCTAGGTTGGCTATTGGAACGGGGTCGTAGGATGAGTGAATCTGGTGAGGAGGAGAAAGCTCAGAACACTGGGCTCATGATCGGTCTGATTCCGTGACTCAGAATTACTATGATGTGGGAAGAAGTATCTATTACTACGATGTGGGAAGAAGTATCTATTACTACGATGTGGGAAGAAGTATCTATTACTACGATGTGGGAAGAAGTATCTATTACTACGATGTGGGAAGAAGTATCTATTACTACGATGTGGGAAGAAGTATCTATTACTACGATGTGGGAGGAAGTATCTATTACTATGATGTGGGAAGAAGTATCTATTACCTAAGTATCTAGTATCTAGTATCTAGAAGTATCTAGTATCTATTACCTAAGTATCTAGTATCTAGTATCTAGAAGTATCTAGTATCTATTAATAGTTCAAACCCCCGAGCTGACAAGGTACAAATCTGTATCAGTATTATTATGATGTGGGAAGTAGTCAGTAGTTCTATGATGTGGGAAGTAGTCAGTAGTTCTATGATGTGGGAAGTAGTCAGTAGTTCTATGATGTGGGAAGTAGTCAGTAGTTCTATGATGTGGGAAGTAGTCAGTATTATTATGATGTGGGAAGTAGTCAGTAGTTCTATGATGTGGGAAGTAGTCAGTAGTTCTATGATGTGGGAAGTAGTCAGTATTATTATGATGTGGGAAGTAGTCAGTAGTTCTATGATGTGGGAAGTAGTCAGTAGTTCTATGATGGGGAAGTAGTCAGTATTATTATGATGTGGGAAGTAGTCAGTAGTTCTATGATGTGGGAAGTAGTCAGTAGTTCTATGATGTGGGAAGTAGTCAGTAGTTCTATGATGTGGGAAGTAGTCAGTAGTTCTATGATGTGGGAAGTAGTCAGTAGTTCTATGATGTGGGAAGTAGTCAGTATTATTATGATGTGGGAAGTAGTCAGTCATATTTTTATTTGATTTTTTTGCACCTCATATTGACATTAGACATGTTGTTTTTTAAATTCCACTCAGACCCCTGTCAGTGGCAGAAAGAGGCAGAGGTAGGATGGTCATGAAGGTGGATGTGGATGTTCAGTGCAACACAATGGCGGATGCAGGCAGGCACCATCCAAGCAACTTTACTCAATTACAACCAATACAATGAAAACAAACAAAAAACACCCCCCCCCCCCCCCGGGAGATAATGCATGATAATGCAGCAACGATGGTGCACTGTGATCATGCTAGACAAGGCTAATGGCTTCAAGGTGGAAACGGAAGGGGAGGTGAAATGTTAGCGTGTCCATTGGCCATGCAGATGCCATAATAGAAAAGTCATAGTTATATCCACGAATCAGCTCTCTCACTGTCATCTGTGTGTTCCTGTGACATCACCTCCTTCCCCAAACCAAGGCCAAGACCAGGGGGCCCTGGTGACTTACCATTTATGGGCACTTTTATTGGAGATACAGAAAGAGGTTAAGTACGAGAAGAGATAGAGGAGGAGAGAGTATACGAGAGAGGAGAGGAGAGGAGAGGAGAGGAGAGGAGAGGAGAGGAGAGGAGGGAGAGGAGAGGAGAGGAGAGGAGAGGAGAGGAGAGGAGAGGAGAGGAGAGGAGAGGAGAGGAGAGGAGAGGAGAGGAGAGGAGAGGAGAGGAGAGGAGAGGAGAGGAGAGGAGAGGAGAGGAGAGGGTATAAGAGAGAAGAGAGGAGAGAAGAGGAGAGAGTATAAGAGAGGAGAGAAGAGAAGAGAAGAGGGGAGAGAGTATAAGAGAGAGAAGAGAGGAGAGAGTATAAGAGAGAGAAGAGAGGAGAGAAGAGGAGAGAGTATAAGAGAGGAGAGAAGAGAAGAGAGGAGGAAAGAGTATAAAGGAGAGGAGAGGAGAGGAGAGGAGAGGAGAGGAGAGGAGAGGAGAGGAGAGGAGAGGAGAGGAGAGGAGAGGAGAGGAGAGGAGAGGAGAGGAGAGGAGAGGAGAGGAGAGGAGAGGAGAGGAGAGGAGAGGAGAGGAGAGGAGAGGAGAGGAGAGAGTATAAGAGAGGAGAGGAGAGAAGAGAAGAGAAGAGGAGAGGAGAGGAGAGGAGAGGAGAGGAGAGAGTATAAGAGAGAAGAGAGGAGAGAAGAGGAGAGAGTATAAGAGAGGAGAGAAGAGAAGAGAAGAGGGGAGAGAGTATAAGAGAGAGAAGAGAGGAGAGAGTATAAGAGAGAGAAGAGAGGAGAGAAGAGGAGAGAGTATAAGAGAGGAGAGAAGAGAAGAGAGGAGGAAAGAGTATAAAGGAGAGGAGAGGAGAGGAGAGGAGAGGAGAGGAGAGGAGAGGAGAGGAGAGGAGAGGAGAGGAGAGGAGAGGAGAGGAGAGGAGAGGAGAGGAGAGGAGAGGAGAGGAGAGAGTATAAGAGAGGAGAGGAGAGAAGAGAAGAGAAGAGAGGAGGAAAGAGTATAAAAGAGAGGAGAGGAGAGGAGAGGAGAGGAGAGGAGAGGAGAGGAGAGGAGAGGAGAGGAGAGGAGAGGAGAGGAGAGGAGAGGAGAGGAGAGGAGAGGAGAGGAGAGGAGAGGAAGAGAGAGAGAGAGAGAGAGAGAGAGAGAGAGAGGTAAGCAACAATACATCATAAGCACTGTTACAGTGTAGATTGGTTTTTAGAGCTACTGTTTGTTAGATCACATCATGCCTGTGCTGTTTTCAATCAGTAAGGCCTGGGCTTTGTTAATTTGATGAGGAAATTGTGGCGTGGGCATTTCAACAGTGTAATACAGTCTTAAAAGAACAAATCAAAACCAGAATTGTTTTCAAGGTAGACAGAATGGATTTCAAGGTGTCAGTATGGATTTCAATGGGGACAGAATGGATTTCAACGGGGACATAATGGATTTCAACGGGGACAGAATGGTTTTCAAGGTAGACAGAATGGATTTCAAGGTGTCAGAATGTATTTCAAGGTAGACAGAATGGTTTTCAAGGTGTCAGAATGGATTTCAAGGTGTCAGAATGGATTTCAAGGTAGACAGAATGGATTTCAAGGTGTCAGAATGGATTTCAAGGTAGACAGAATGGATTTCAAGGTGTCAGAATGGATTTCAAGGGGACAGAATCAAAAAATGCAACAAAATAATGTTTGTGGCCTCATTCCTGAAATGGAATTAGATGTGGTTATGATTGCTGACATTTTTGGCTATTATGATGCAAAATAAAGCCTGCAATGAGATGAACAAGATGCACTAATCACTTACATTAAATGATAATCAACTCCCAAAATATGTTATCGCAAACTGTCACAATGATAATCAACTCCCCTAATATGTTATCTCAAACTGTCACAATGATAATCAACTCCCAAAATATGTTATCTCAAACTGTCACAATGATAATCAACTCCCAAAATATGTTATCTCAAACTGTCACAACGATAATCAACTCCCCTAATATGTTATCTCAAACTGTCACAACGATAATCAACTCCCCTAATATGTTATCTCAAACTGTCACAATGATAATCAACTCCCCTAATATGTTATCGCAAACTGTCACAATGATAATCAACTCCCCTAATATGTTATCGCAAACTGTCACAACGATAATCAACTCAATTCAATTTTCAATTCAATTCAAGGGGCTTAATTGGCATGGGAAACATGTGTTAACATTGCCAAAGCAAGTGAGGTAGATAATATACAAAAGTGAAATCAACAACTCCCTTAACCTCTTCATCCTACCCCACACTTTTTCGAACATTCTGTTAAAAATCGCGCAACATTTCAGCGCCCTGCTACTCATGCCAGGAATATAGTATATGCATATGATTAGTATGTGTGGATAGAAAACACTCAGACGTTTATAAAACTGGTTAAATCACGGCTGTGGCTATAACAGAACGTGCGTTTCATCGAAAAGCGCAGGAAAATCTGATCACTGAAAATGGGAAAATATATCCATGCGCCAATTGAACCCATTGATAACCTTTTCCAGCCAGCCTGCTTCCTGGCTTGCAACCAGCTAGCGCTAATGGCTACATGCTTCATTGCTTCCCAAGCTAATGTTAATTAACTGTCAACATGGTTTAAAATGACAGGTATTATGTGGATTCCATGATATGGTGGTAAATTTAGACTTTAATGGTTGCATTGTTGTACAAGTAGAAATATAGTGTTTTCATGTTTTTCTTGAGATTTGTGGAAAACATATCACACTAACACAATCCCTGTTGTGCTGTATGTGTTTCCTTCTGGCCTCCTTCATTATCATAATAATTATAACTATTATTATGATCATGTTTTTTCCAAAATATATAGTATAACATAAAAATAGTTCAGTTCTGGAAGGTTCAGTTCTGTGTAGGCTGACACTTCATGCTGGTCTACCTCTGTCTCACTCTTTATATATATACTCTGTTGATATACGTGGCTGATCTCTCTCTGTTTATATAAGTGGTTGATCTCTCTCTCTGTTTATATAAGTGGTTGTTCTCTCTCTCTGTTTATATAAGTGGTTGATCTCTCTCTGTTTATATACGTGGCTGATATCTCTCTGTTTATATAAGTGGTTGATCTCTCTCTGTTTATATAAGTGGCTGATCTCTCTCTGTTTATATAAGTGGTTGATCTCTCTCTGTTTATATACGTGGCTGATATCTCTCTGTTTATATACGTGGCTGATATCTCTCTGTTTATATAAGTGGTTGATCTCTCTCTGTTTATATAAGTGGCTGATATCTCTCTGTTTATATACGTGGCTGATATCTCTCTGTTTATATAAGTGGTTGATCTCTCTCTCTGTTTATATAAGTGGCTGATCTCTCTCTGTTTATATAAGTGGTTGATCTCTCTCTGTTTATATAAGTGGTTGATCTCTCTCTGTTTATATACGTGGCTGATATCTCTCTGTTTATATAAGTGGTTGATCGCTCGCTCTCTCTCTGTTTATATAAGTGGTTGATCTCTCTCTGTTTATATAAGTGGTTGATCTCTCTCTGTTTATATAAGTGGCTGATCTCTCTCTGTTTATATACGTGGCTGATATCTCTCTGTTTATATAAGTGGTTGATCTCTCTCTGTTTATATACGTGGTTGATCTCTCTCTGTTTATATAAGTGGCTGATCTCTCTCTGTTTATATACGTGGTTGATCTCTCTCTGTTTATATAAGTGGCTGATCTCTCTCTGTTTATATAAGTGGTTGATCTCTCTCTGTTTATATAAGTGGCTGATCTCTCTCTGTTTATATAAGTGGCTGATCTCTCTCTGTTTATATACGTGGCTGATATCTCTCTGTTTATATAAGTGGCTGATCTCTCTCTGTTTATATAAGTGGCTGATCTCTCTCTGTTTATATAAGTGGCTGATCTCTCTCTGTTTATATAAGTGGCTGATCTCTCTCTGTTTATATAAGTGGCTGATATCTCTCTCTATGTTTATATAAGTGGTTGATCTCTCTCTGTTTATATAAGTGGTTGATCTCTCTATGTTTATATAAGTGGTTGATCTCTCTATGTTTATATAAGTGGTTGATCTCTCACTATGTTTATATAAGTGGTTGATCTCTCTCTATGTTTATATAAGTGGTTGATCTCTCTATATTTATTTTAGTGGTTGATCTCTCACTATGTTTATATAAGTGGTTGATCTCTCTATGTTTACATAAGTGGTTGATCTCTCACTATGTTTATATAAGTGGTTGATATCTCTCTATGTTTATATAAGTGGTTGATCTCTCTCTGTTTATATAAGTGGTTGCTCTGTCTCTGTTTATATAAGTGGTTGATCTCTCTCTCCATGTTTATAAAAGTTGTTGATCTCTCTCTGTTTATATAAGTGGTTGATCTCTCTGTTTATATAAGTGGTTGATCGCTCGCTCTCTCTCTGTTTATATACGTGGTTGATCTCTCTCTGTTTATATAAGTGGTTGATCTCTCTGTTTATATAAGTGGTTGATCTCTCTCTATGTTTATATAAGTGGTTGATCTCTCTCTGTTTATATAAGTGGTTGCTCTGTCTCTGTTTATATAAGTGGTTGATCTCTCTGTTTATATAAGTGGTTGATCGCTCGCTCTCTCTCTGTTTATATAAGTGGTTGCTCTCTCTCTGTTTATATAAGTGGTTGATCTCTGTTTATATAAGTGGTTGCTCTGTCTCTGTTTATATAAGTGGTTGATCTCTCTCTATGTTTATATAAGTGGTTGATCTCTCTCTATGTTTATATAAGTGGTTGATCTCTCTCTCTCTGTTTATATAAGTGGTTGATCTCTCTGTTTATATAAGTGGTTGATCGCTCGCTCTCTCTCTGTTTATATACGTGGTTGATCTCTCTCTGTTTATATAAGTGGTTGATATCTCTCTCTATGTTTATATAAGTGGCTGATCTCTCTCTGTTTATATTTGTGGCTGATATCTCTCTATATTTCTAAAAGTGGTTGATCTTTCTCTCTCTATTTAAATAAGCGGTTGATCTCTCTCTGTTTATAAAAGTGGTTGATCTCTCTCTCTTTATCTATGTTTATAAAAGTGGCTGATCTCTCTCTCTGTTTATATAAGTGGTTGCTCTCTCTCTGTTTATATAAGTGGTTGATCTCTCTGTTTATATAAGTGGTTGATCGCTCGCTCTCTCTCTGTTTATATACGTGGTTGATCTCTCTCTGTTTATATAAGTGGTTGATCTCTCTGTTTATATAAGTGGTTGATCTCTCTCTATGTTTATATAAGTGGTTGATCTCTCTCTGTTTATATAAGTGGTTGATCTCTCTCTCTCTGTTTATATAAGTGGTTGCTCTGTCTCTGTTTATATAAGTGGTTGATCGCTCGCTCTCTCTCTGTTTATATACGTGGTTGATCTCTCTCTGTTTATATAAGTGGTTGATATCTCTCTCTCTGTTTATATACGTGGTTGATCTCTCTCTGTTTATATAAGTGGTTGATATCTCTCTCTATGTTTATATAAGTGGCTGATCTCTCTCTGTTTATATTTGTGGCTGATATCTCTCTATATTTCTAAAAGTGGTTGATCTTTCTCTCTCTATTTAAATAAGCGGTTGATCTCTCTCTGTTTATAAAAGTGGTTGATCTCTCTCTCTTTATCTATGTTTATAAAAGTTGCTGATCTCTCTCTCTGTTTATATAAGTGGTTGATCTCTCTGTTTATATAAGTAGTTGATCTCTCTCTCTCTGTTTATATAAGTGGTTGCTCTCTCTCTGTTTATATAAGTGGTTGATCTCGCTCTATTTATATAAGCGGTTGATCTCTCTCTCTATGCTTATATAAGTGGTTGATCTCTCTCTGTTTATATAAGTGGCTGATCTCTCTCTATATTTATAAGAGTGGCTGATGTCTATCTCTTTATATATGTGGTTGATCTCTCTCTGTTTATATAAGTGGCTGATCTCTCTCTCTGTTTATACAAGTGGTTGATCTCTCTCTGTTTATATAAGTGGTTGATCTCTCTCTGTTTATATAAGTGGTTGATCTCTCTCTGTTTATATAAGTGGTTGATCTCTCTCTGTTTATATAAGTGGTTGATCTCTCTCTGTTTATATAAGTGGTTGATCTCTCTCTGTTTATATAAGTGGTTGATCTCTCTGTGTTTATATAAGTGGTTGACCTCTCTATGTTGATATACGTGATTGATCTCTCTCTCTGTTTATATAAGTGGTTGATCTCTCTGTGTTTATATAAGTGGTTGATCTCTCTCTTTATCTATGTTTATATAAGTGGTTGATCTCTCTCTGTTTATATAAGTGGTTGATCTCTCTATGTTTATATAAGTGGTTGCTCTCTCTCTGTTTATATAAGTGGTTGATCTCTCTCTGTTTATATAAGTGGTTGATCTCTCTGTGTTTATATAAGTGGTTGACCTCTCTATGTTGATATACGTGATTGATCTCTCTCTCTGTTTATATAAGTGGTTGATTTCTCTCTCTGTTTATATAAGTGGTTGATCTCTCTATGTTTATATAAGTGGATGATCTTTCTCTCTCTCTATGTTTAAATAAGTGGTTGATCTCTCTCTATATTTCTAAAAGTGGTTGATCTATCTCTCTCTATTTAAATAAGTGGTTGATCTCTCTCTATGTTTGTATAAGTGGTTGATCTCTCTCTATGTTTGTATAAGTGGTTGATGTCTCTCATGCGCTCTGTTTATATAAGGAGTTGATCTCTCTCTGTTTATATAAGTGGTTGATCTCTCTCACGCTCTCTGTTTATATAAGGAGTTGATCTCTCTCTGTTTATATAAGTGGTTGATCTCTCTCTGTTTATATAAGTGGTTGCTCTCTCTGTTTATATAAGTGGTTGATCGCTCGCTCTCTCTCTGTTTATAAAAGTGGTTGATCTCTATTTTTATATAAGTGGTTGATCTCTCTCTCTATGTTTATATAAGTGGTTGATCGCTCGCTCTCTCTCTGTTTATAAAAGTGGTTGATCTCTATTTTTATATAAGTGGTTGATCTCTCTCCATGTTTATATAAGTGGTTGATCTCTCTCTCTATGTTTATATAAGTGGTTGATCTCTCTCCATGTTTATATAAGTGGTTGATCTCTCTCTCTATGTTTATATAAGTGGTTGATCTCTCTCTATATTTATAAAATTGGCTGATCTCTCTCTATATTTATAAAATTGGCTGATCTCTCTCTATCTCTTTATATATGTGGTTGATCTCTCTATGTTTATATAAGTGGCTGATCTCTCTCTATATTTATAAAAGTGGCTGATCTCTCTCTCTGTTTATAAAAGTGGTTGTTCTCTCTCTCTCTGTTTATATAAGTGATTGATCTCTCTCTCTCTGTTCATATTATTGTAGCACAGTGACTTTACTGGTAACTGTTGTAACAGTGGACATGGCGATAGGAGCTGGCTGCCACACCTGTCTGCAACTACACCTCCCCTCGTCCCCACCTTCACTCCCCTCTCCTCCTGAACTACACTCCCCCTTCTCACCATCTACACTCCCCCCTCCACTCCAACTACACCTCCGCACTCTGTCCCAACTACACCTCCCCACTCTGTCCCAACTACACCTCCCCACTCCGTCCCAACTACACCTCCCCCGTCCTTCCCAACTACACTCCCCGTCCTTCCCAACTACACTCCCCACTCCTCCCCAACTACACTCCCCACTCCTCCCCAACTACACTCCCCACTCCTCCCCAACCACACTCCCCCTCCTCCTCAACTACACTCCCCCTCCTCCCCAACTACACTCCCCACTCCTCCCCAACTACACTCTCCCGTACTTCCCAACTACACTCCCCCCTCCTCAACTACACTCCCCACTCCTCCCCAACTACACCTCCCCCGTCCTTCCCAACTACACTCCCCACTCCTTCCCAACTACACTCCCCGTCCTTCCCAACTACACTCCCCGTCCTTCCCAACTACACTCCCCACTCCTTCCCAACTACACTCCCCACTCCTCCCCGTCCTTCCCAACTACACTCCCCCCACATCCAGTCCACATATCTGACCATGCATATGAGAGGTCAAACATGTTACATAGGTGACATCACAACGCACAGCATGGGTCATCACAACGCAGTGAGGATGGAATGGAGAGAAGCCAGCCTCAGCCCAATGATAACCAGGGAGGAAGAGGAGGAGGAGGATTAGGAGGAGGACGAGGAGGAAGCAGCAGGCAGGTATGGAGTTGAGGAAGCCATCATCAGTAACAGAGCTGTTCCCTCCCGATACTTTACTGCATGTATATAGCAATAGGTTTTCTTTGTCAAAGTCTTCACGACAAAGCAAGTTAAACAGTGAATCCTATAATACACTCTCAGCAGAAATGAATATAGTGGTAAAAGAAGACGTGTCTCACCTAAGATAGCGGTTGGCACGAAGGGATCTGTTCATAACCCACAAACAAGTGCGGAAGTTGGAGGAAGAGGAAGAGGAGGAAGAGGAGAGAAAATAGCAGTAAATAAAAGCATGCAAGAAAAGAGGAGAGCTAAACACCAGAGCAAAGTTAATGTAGATAGAGGAGGAGGAAGAGGAGAGCTAAACACCAGAGCAAAGTTAATGTAGATAGAGGAGGAGGAAGAGGAGAAAGAGGAGGAGGAGGAAGAGGAGGAGGAGGAGGAAGAGGAGGAGAGCTAAACACCAGAGCAAAGTTAATGTAGATAGAGGAGGAGGAAGAGGAGAAAGAGGAGGAGGAGGAGGAGGAGGAAGAGGAGGAGAGCTAAACACCAGAGCAAAGTTAATGTAGATAGAGGAGGAGGAAGAGGAGGAAGAGGAAGAGGAGGAAGAGGAGGAGGAGGAGGAAGAGGAGGAGAGCTAAACACCAGAGCAAAGTTAATGTAGATAGAGGAGGAGGAAGAGGAGAAAGAGGAGGAGGAGGAAGAGGAGGAGGAGGAAGAGGAGGAGGAGGAGGAAGAAGAGGAAGAGGAGGAGGAGGAAGAGGAGAGCTAAACACCAGAGCAAAGTTAATGTAGATAGAGGAGGAGGAAGAGGAGGATGAGAGGAGGAGAAAGAAGAGGAGAGCTAAACACCAGAGCAAAGTTAATGTAGATAGAGGAGGAGGAAGAGGAGAAAGAGGAGGAGGAGGAAGAGGAGAGCTAAACACCAGAGCAAAGTTAATGTAGATAGAGGAGGAGGAAGAGGAGGAAGAGGAGGAAGAGGAGAGCTAAACACCAGAGCAAAGTTAATGTAGATAGAGGAGGAGGAAGAGGAGAAAGAGGAGGAGGAGGAAGAGGAGAGCTAAACACCAGAGCAAAGTTAATGTAGATAGAGGAGGAGGAAGAGGAGAAAGAGGAGGAGGAGGAAGAGGAGGAGGAGGAGGAGAGCTAAACACCAGAGCAAAGTTAATGTAGATAGAGGAGGAGGAAGAGGAGAAAGAGGAGGAGGAGGAAGAGGAGGATGAGAGGAGGAGGAAGAGGAGAGCTAAACACCAGAGCAAAGTTAATGTAGATAGAGGAGGAGGAAGAGGAGAAAGAGGAGGAGGAGGAAGAGGAGGAAGAGGAGGATGAGAGGAGGAGGAAGAGGAGGAGGAGGAAGAGGAGAGCTAAACACCAGAGCAAAATTAATGTAGATAGAGGAGGAGGAAGAGGAGGAAGAGGAGGAGGAGGAGGAGGAGGAGGAGGATGAGAGGAAGAAGAGGAGGAAGAGGAAGAGGAAGAAGAGGAGGAAGGGGAAGAAGAGGAGGAGGAGGAAGATGCAGAGGAAGAGGAAGAAGAAGAGGAGGAGGAAGAGGAGTAAAAAGAGGAGGAAGAAGGGAGAGGAAGAGGAAGAGGGGGAAGAGGAAGAGGAGGAAGAGAGGAAGAGGAGGATGAAGAAAAGGGAGAAGATGAAGAAGAGGAGGAAGAGGAGGAAGAAGAGGAGGAAGAGGGGGAAGAGGAAGATGAGGAAGAGAGGAAGAGGAGGATGAAGAAAAGGGAGAAGATGAAGAAGAGGAGGAGGAAGAGGAGGAGGAGGGGGAAGAGGAGGAGGAGGAAGCAGAGGCAGAGGAAGAGGAGGAGGAGGAGGAGAAGGAGGAGGAGGAGGAGGAGGAGGAGGAGGAGGAGGAGGAGGAGGAGGAAAAAGAAGAAGAAGATGATGAGGAAGAAGCGGAGGAAGAGGACGAGATAGAAGACGAGGAGAGGAAGAGGAGGAGGAAGAAGAAGAGGAAAAGGAGAACGAGGAAGAAGAGGAGGAGGAAGAGAAAGACAAAACAATACAGTCTTATAGCAGGAGACAGAAGAACTGCTAAACACAGAGAGATAGAAGACCAAACACACGTTGAACAGTAGGCTACAAATATAGTACATTCACACACAGATGATGTTTGTTATAATTAATGCATAGACTTCCGATTCATTTCAATCAATCAAAAACACATTATTGATGCAACAAACACACATGGGACTAAAGCTAAACTTAAGTTAGCTATCATTTCACCAACCATTGACTTCTACTCTCCGCTATCTACAGTGATCATAGTATGGCAGAATGGTGCGGACCAGAGGTGGAGTAAAGGTGTGTTTACCTGGGTAGTAGGACTTGAGAAGCGTTGTGCTGAGAGTATTAGACTTATTCAGGGTGAAGGAAGAAGGGGACGATGCAGCTGGAGACAGAAAGCAAACTATCAATATACAGTCTGAACAGAATCATAGGACCAGAACATATCATAACCAGAACATATCATAACCAGAACATACCATAACCAGAACATATCATAACCAGAACATACCATAACCAGAACATACCATAACCAGAACATATCATAACCAGAACATATCATAACCAGAACATACCATAGTACCAGACCAGAACATACCATAGGACCAGACCAGAACATATCATAGGACCAGAACATACCATAACCAGAACATACCATAACCAGAACATATCATAACCAGAACATACCATAACCAGAACATACCATAGGACCAGACCAGAACATATCATAACCAGAACATACCATAACCAGAACATACCATAACCAGAACATATCATAACCAGAACATACCATAACCAGAACATACCATAGGACCAGACCAGAACATATCATAACCAGAACATACCATAGTACCAGACCAGAACATATCATAGTACCAGACCAGAACATACCATAACCAGAACATATCATAGGACCAGACCAGAACATATCATAACCAGAACATACCATAGTACCAGACCAGAACATATCATAGTACCAGACCAGAACATATCATAGGACCAGACCAGAACATATCATAGGACCAGACCAGAACATATCATAACCAGAACATACCATAACCAGAACATACCATAGTACCAGACCAGAACATATCATAGGACCAGACCAGAACATATCATAACCAGAACATACCATAACCAGAACATATCATAACCAGAACATACCATAACCAGAACATACCATAACCAGAACATATCATAACCAGAACATATCATAGGACCAGAACATATCATAACCAGAACATATCATAGTACCAGAACATATCATAGTACCAGAACATATCATAACCAGAACATACCATAACCAGAACATATCATAGGACCAGAACATATCATAGGACCAGAACATATCATAACCAGAACATATCATAGGACCAGACCAGAACATATCATTGGACCAGACCAGAACATATCATAGGACCAGAACATATCATAGGACCAGAACATATCATAACCAGAAAATATCATAGGACCAGAACATATCATGGGACCAGAACATATCATAGGACCAGAACATATCATAGGACCAGAACATATCATGGGACCAGAACAGAAATAACACAAATCGTCAGATAAGCAGATTCATAACACAGTACGTAACGTACGTAATGTATAGTGACACATGTAATATATTTAGTTTGTCAGTGCTGAACACTAGGAAGGGGAAGTCAAAGAGCCACACAACAATACAGTTAGTGTTTTGGGCATGACTCTTGACCATGTCATCTGGGACCAACACCATCTATGACCAACACCATCTATGACCAACACCATCTAGGACCAACACATCTAGGACCAACACCATCTATGACCAACACATCTATGACCAACACCATCTATGACCAACACCATCTAGGACCAACACCGACTAGGACCAACACCATCTAGGACCAACACCATCTAGGACCAACACCATCTAGGACCAACACCATCTGGGACCAACACCATGTCATCTGGGACCAACACCATGTCATCTAGGACCAACACCATCTAGTACCAACACCATGTCATCTAGGACCAACACCATCTAGGACCAACACCATCTGGGACCAACACCATGTCATCTGGGACCAACACCATCTAGGACCAACACCATCTAGGACCAACACCATCTAGTACCAACACCATCTGGGACCAACACCATCTAGGATCAACACCATCTAGGACCAACACCATCTAGGACCAACAGCATCTAGGACCAACACCATCTAGGACCAACACCATCTAGGACCAACACCATCTAGGACCAACACCATCTAGGACCAACACCATCTAGGACCAACACCATCTGGGACCAACACCATCTAGGACCAACACCATCTAGGGCCAACACCATCTGGGACCAACACCATCTGGGACCAACACCATCTAGGACCAACACCATCTAGGACCAACACCATATCATCTAGGACCAACACAATCTAGGACCAACACCATCTAGGACCAACACCATCTGGGACCAACACCATCTAGGACCAACAGCATCTATGACCAACACCATCTAGGATCAACACCATCTGGGACCAACACCATCTGGGACCAACACCATATCATCTAGGACCAACACTATCTAGGACCAACACCATGTCATCTAGGACCAACACCATGTCATCTAGGACAAACACCATCTAGGACCAACACCATCTGGGACCAACACCATCTAGGACCAACACCATCTGGGACCAACACCATCTGGGACCAACACCATGTCATCTAGGATCAACACCATGTCATCTAGGACCAACACCATCTAGGACCAACACCATCTAGGACCAACACCATCTAGGACCAACACCATATCATCTAGGACCAACACCATATAGAACCGACACCATGTCATCTAGGATCAACACCATGTCATCTAGGACCAACACTATGTCATCTAGGATCAACACCATGTCATCTAGGACCAACACTATGTCATCTAGGACCAACACTATGTCATCTAGGATCAACACCATGTCATCTAGGACCAACACCATCTAGGACCAACACCATGTCATCTAGGATCAACACCATGTCATCTAGGACCAACACCATCTAGGACCAACACCATGTCATCTAGGACCAACACTATGTCATCTAGGACCAACACCATCTAGGACCAACACCATCTAGGACCAACACCATCTAGGACCAACACCATGTCATCTAGTACCAACACCATGTCGTATACAGTGTTTGCTCAACTAAAGGTTTTGAGATTATGCTGTGGGGGGGTTTAGAGGTCATTTGTGGTTTAGTACGGTACCCTGCGTCACAGCGTCAATGCTGCAGACCACCACAAGGGGGAGTTAGAGCACTGATTATGCTGGAAAATACTCTATTAAAATTAATGTAAGAGGCAAGTGGAATGGGGAAAAGAGAGCATTCAGAGGTCAAGAAAGCGCTGGGGATTGGTCTTGATTATTCAATGAGATTTTTATTTTCACTGAATCTCTGTTTAGGTATTGGTTAGATTGTAATTAGGGTGTGGAAATGTTTGGATCACTTTGCTCTTACTGTAGTACTCTAGCCGACTCTCGACCCGTCATGTTGTACAGCACCATTGTGGGCTATTAGCAGGTCAATAGATACTTTGCGCAAGGCAACTGATCAGCATGAAAAACTTTGCAGCGGGGGCCTCTCGAGTGGCGCATTGGTCTAAGACACTGCATCGCAGTGCAAACTGCATCGATACCCGTGCCGAATGAGAAATGGCTGTAATTAATACAGTAATTAATACAGTAATTAATACAGTAATTAATACAGTAATTAATACAGTAATTAATACAGTAATTAATACAGTACATTAAATAAATTGGAATACATAATAAGCCATCCATCCACCCAACTATGAGCCGGAGCTGAGGGGAGCTGAGAGGAGCTGAGAGGATCTGAGAGGAGCTGAGAGGATCTGAGAGGATCTGAGAGGATCTGAGAGGAGCTGAGAGGAGCTGAAAGGAGCTGAGAGGAGCTGAGAGGATCTGAGAGGAGCTGAGAGGAGCTGAGAGGAGCTGAGATGATCTGAGAGGAGCTGAGAGGAGCTGAAAGGAGCTGAGAGGATCTGAGAGGAGCTGAGAGGATCTGAGAGGAGCTGAGAGGAGCTGAGAGGATCTGAGAGGAGCTGAGAGGAGCTGAGAGGATCTGAGAGGAGCTGAGAGGAGCTGAGAGGAGCTGAGAGGATCTGAGAGGATCTGAGAGGAGCTGAGAGGAGAGGAGCTGAGAGGAGCTGAGAGGATCTGAGAGGAGCTGAGAGGAGCTGAGAGGAGCTGAGAGGAGCTGAGAGGATCTGAGAGGAGCTGAGAGGATCTGAGAGGAGCTGAGAGGAGCTGAGAGGAGCTGAGAGGATCTGAGAGGATCTGAGAGGAGCCGAGAGGAGCTGAGAGGAGCTGAGAGGAGCTGAGAGGAGCTGAGAGGATCACCAAAACTAAAGGTATTTTAGTTTCAGTGCATGTTCTTTAAGATGAACACCATGTCACACATCAGAGGACTGAGTTAAAGGGATGACTAACTTGTCTAACACTAGCATAAACAGCTACACATGACATCAATAGACGGTTAAACAAGGTAAAGGGGCTCAGGATTTTGGAACCGGGACATGGGGTGAGGAATTGAACTTCTTAGAGGTATGTCAATTTCAAAACAGTCACATTTTAACAGACAGTAAGTTGAGGTCAAAGCTTAAGTGTCTGTTCAGGGGCACCATTTCCTACCGAGCAGTAGAAGACGACTAATGGCAGAGAGGGGTAGAAGGGTCTAATCAGGGTGGCCTGGGTCAGATTATACGGGGTCATGATCAGGCTCCAAGGCCTAGCCCCAGACAAAGCTGTTAGAGACTGAGTTTGGTAAAAGGTTTTAAGGATTAGGGTGAAGTGTTTTTCAACAATAGCCATGTAGCAGTAACGTATACAGTAGAGTCATTCCACCAAATGGGTGCCTTTGATATTTTAAGTAGAAATTGTGCACCAAAACTGAATTTTAATTTTTAAAAGCCTGTTACACTAAATTAAGTGCACTTTAATAAAGATCGCATTGCCAAGAGTTTGCATCAGGACAATGACCCAACAAACCTCCAGGCTGTGTAAGGGCTATTTGACCAAGAAGCAGAGTGATGGAGTGCTGCATCAGATGACCTGGCCTCCACAATCACCCGACCTCAATCCAATTGAGATGGTTGGGGATGAATTGAACCTCAGAGAGAAGGAAATTAAGCCAACAAGTGCTCAGCATATGTGAGGACTCATTCAAGACTGTTGGAAAAGCATTCCAGGTTAAACTGGTTGGAAGTATGCCAAGAGTGTACAAAGCTGTCATCAAGGCAAAGGGTGGCGATTTGAATAATCTCAAATATATTTGGATTTGTTTAACATCTTTTTGGTTACTACATGATTCCATATGTGTTATTTCATAGTTTTGATGTCTTCACTATTATTCTACAATGTAGAAAATAGTAAAAACAAAAGAGAAACCCTGGAATGAGTAGGTGTTCTTAAACTTTTGACCGTCTGTCCCTCATTTTAAAGTCAACTCTGTTTTGTGAACGGAATTATATTTTTAATAATAATAATAATGTTTTTTTTTATACGAATGAAACTATCTTTTTAATTATAAAAGAAATAAAACATTGAACATCTAATAGTCAAATCAAAATGTAAAAGCAGGTGAAACTGGTTCTACTCTTTTTGGTCATTTTCTGGTATTTTGCGGTGGAAAACTGAGCGGGTCAAGCAAAACAGTTACCCATTGTCATGCTGGTATGAATGAGTCCGGAGACGGGCACAGGAATGCGTAATCGTTTTTTTTATTATACCCCAAATTACGGCGTGCCATGTAAAGGCACGGGGACGAAACCTAAACAAACACTATACCAAAACACAGGGTTGAAACCCAAAACAAAAGAGGAGTACCTTGAATAAATTACACAAGCGCACAATGATTAACACACGGGACGAGACCCCGTAATCATCTGCGCAAACACACAGCACAGGTACTCACACGAATCAACGGACAGTGTAACAATAATGGACAGGACACTGGTAAACCAAGGTACTAATCAGTGGGAATAGGGGCCAGGTGTGCGTAATGAAAGTTCCGGTGGGTTCCGTGACACCCATAGATAGACAGGGTAGAAATGTTTGAACAAAACCCTTTTTTTGTGAAGCATTGATTTACGCTGTTGGACACAACTCCCATTACTCTAGTCACAATTTATGGATTTAAGATGAAATGGTAAAACCTGTTACCCTGTAACTTTTTTTTGGCACTTACTATTGTATCTATTTTTTATTTATTTAACCTCTCTTGAGAAAACATGTTTTTATGAAGTTTGAACATGCACACTTTATAACATATATATATTTTTAAATGAGGTAATATCAACATTTTTTATTTTTTTTTACCAAGTAGAAATGTTGGACACAACAAGCTCCCATTACTCAGGTGGATTTATGGGATTTAAGATAAGATATTTTATCGATACGATTGATTTCAAAAAGGGAAAAAGGGCAATCAACGTCTGAAGGTCATTTTCCCAGTACAACTTACTTCTCCCATTGATGATGAGGGTACACTCACTCCTGGTGTTGAGCGTGTGGCTGTGTGTGTCCATGAAGGACAAGGCCTCGTCGCAGTTTGTCCCCTGCTCCGTATAACTCTTATCCATAGAGTTAACCATCACTGTCATCTCCTGTCGAGTACTGCTCAACGTCTCTTTACGCTTCTTAGCCAGCTTCCTGTTTAGGAGGAACGCAAGACAAAACAACAACAAATTAATAATGAATCAATAATCAATTAATCAATCATTATAATATCCTGCTTTGTAATGCTCAATTACGCTTCTTAGCCAGCTTCCTGTTTAAGAGAAAAGAAAAGACCAACAACAAAGATTATTAGTTAAAACAGAGATGTTAGAGATGACTCATACCTGGAAAGACATTGAAGGATTGGGTAGAAAAGACTGTGCTGAAGAGAGAGAAGTTAAATTCATTTGAAACTTTTTCCTCCCAATTCGAGCCAAGCAATCCGATCCATACCCTTTACCATCTAATTCATTTGGCAAGGCTTTGTGTTGTGAAGGTAGATACATCAGCGGGCCTGACGATAGTCAATTAGTCAGTGAATCTGGGGGTGGAGAAAGCAATAATAGAGTTTGTTTGCCTCAAGAAACAACTTGCTTTCAGGACCTCCTCCTGAAAAAACACGAGTCTGGAACAAAATAACGCTATTTTGTGAAGATAATACACATTTGGGATGTCTTGGACTGGAGGCTTTTTGGGCCTCCTTCAGGCACATTCAACTCAATGCGGTCTGTAACAAAACAACTACCTTATATTCAGACAAACATATACTTTGTGCACGTTGAAAATAGATGGAAAAAGGGAGCTAGACCTGATTAAGCAGTGAATGTGTGTCGGGCCTCAGCACGGTACTCTACTCCATAGAGCCTCAGCACGGTACTCTACTCCATTAGAGCCTCAGCACGGCACTCTACTCCATAGAGCCTCAGCATGGTACTCTACTCCATAGAGCCTCAGCATGGTACTCTACTCCATTAGAGCCTCATCACGGCACTCTACTCCATAGAGCCTCAGCATGGTACTCTACTCCATTAGAGCCTCAGCACGGTACTCTACTCCATAGAGCCTCAGCATGGTACTCTACTCCATAGAGCCTCAGCACGGTACTCTACTCCATAGAGCCTCAGCATGGTACTCTACTCCATTAGAGACTCAGCACGGTACTCTACTCCATAGAGCCTCATCACGGTACTCTACTCCACAGAGCCTCTTTGCGGTACTCTACTCCATAGAGCCTCATCGCGGTACTCTACTCCATAGAGCCTCATCGCGGTACTCTACTCCACAGAGCCTCATCACGGTACTCTACTCCATAGAGCCTCAGCATGGTACTCTACTCCATAGAGCCTCAGCATGGTACTCTACTCCAGAGAGCCTCAGCACAGTACTCTACTCCATAGAGCCTCAGCACGGTACTATACTCCATAGAGCCTCATCGCGGTACTCTACTCCATATAGCCTCATCACAGTACTCTACTCCATAGAGCCTCATCACGGTACTCTACTCCATAGAGCCTCATCACGGTACTCTACTCCATTAGAGCCTCATCACAGTACTCTACTCCACAGAGCCTCTTTGCGGTACTGTACTCCATAGAGCCTCATCGCGGTACTCTACTCCATAGAGCCTCATCGCGGTACTCTACTCCACAGAGCCTCATCACGGTACTCTACTCCATAGAGCCTCAGCATGATACTCTACTCCATAGAGCCTCAGCATGGTACTCTACTCCAGAAAGCCTCAGCACGGTACTATACTCCATAGAGCCTCATTGCGGTACTCTACTCCATATAGCCTCATCACGGTACTCTACTCCATAGAGCCTCATCACGGTACTCTACTCCATAGAGCCTCATCACGGTACTATACTCCATTAGAGCCTCATCACGGTACTCTACTCCATAGAGCCTCATCGCGGTACTATACTCCATAGAGCCTCATCGCGGTCCTCTACTCCATAGAGCCTCATCGCGGTACTCTACTCCACAGAGCCTCATCACGGTACTCTACTCCATAGAGCCTCAGCATGGTACTCTACTCCAGAGAGCCTCATCGCGGTACTCTACTCCATAGAGCCTCAGCACAGTACTCTACTCCATAGAGCCTTAGCACAGTACTATACTCCATAGAGCCTCATCGCGGTACTCTACTCCATATAGCCTCATCACGGTACTCTACTCCATAGAGCCTCATCGCGGTACTATACTCCATAGAGCCTCATCACGGTACTCTACTCCATAGAGCCTCAGCATGGTACTCTACTCCATAGAGCCTCATTATGGTACTCTACTCCATAGAGCCTCATCACGGTACTCTACTCCATAGAGCCTCAGCATGGTACTCTACTCCATAGAGCCTCATCACAGTACTCTACTCCATAGAGCCTCATTATGGTACTCTACTCCATAGAGCCTCATCACGGTACTCTACTCCATAGAGCCTCAGCACGATACTCTACTCCATAGAGCCTCAGCATGGTACTCTACTCCATTAGAGCCTCAGCATGGTACTCTACTCCATTAGAGCCTCAGCATGGTACTCTACTCCATTAGAGCCTCATCACGGCACTCTACTCCATAGAGCCTCAGCATGGTACTCTACTCCATTAGAGCCTCAGCACGGTACTCTACTCCATAGAGCCTCAGCATGGTACTCTACTCCATAGAGCCTCAGCACGGTACTCTACTCCATAGAGCCTCAGCATGGTACTCTACTCCATTAGAGCCTCAGCACGGTACTCTACTCCATAGAGCCTCATCACGGTACTCTACTCCACAGAGCCTCTTTGCGGTACTCTACTCCATAGAGCCTCATCGCGGTACTCTACTCCATAGAGCCTCATCGCGGTACTCTACTCCACAGAGCCTCATCACGGTACTCTACTCCATAGAGCCTCAGCATGGTACTCTACTCCATAGAGCCTCAGCATGGTACTCTACTCCAGAGAGCCTCAGCACGGTACTCTACTCCATAGAGCCTCAGCACAGTACTCTACTACATAGAGCCTCATCGCGGTACTATACTCCATAGAGCCTCATCACGGTACTCTACTCCATAGAGCCTCATCACGGTACTCTACTCCATAGAGCCTCATTATGGTACTCTACTCCATAGAGCCTCATCGCGGTACTCTACTCCATAGAGCCTCATCATGGTACTCTACTCCATAGAGCCTCATCACGGTACTCTACTCCATAGAGTCTAGTCCAGTGATACATTTAAACTAAAGTTATCAAAATAGAGAAAAATAGAAATGCTCTCTTCTATTCAACCAGAAACAATACAGTATTGACCTGCCTGAACCTCTCTCTCCTATTCAACCGGCAACAATACAGTATTGACCGGTCTGTTCAAGTCCTCATTCTACAACACAATGCAGTTCACGGTCAATTTAAGGCTTCTGCATTGTGTCGCTGTATGTAATTATACTTACCAACAACATGCTCATAATGTGTTCCTCTGACCTTTAACCTCTCTCTCTCTCTCTCTCTCTCTCTCTCTCTCTCTCTCTCTCTCTCTCTCTCTCTCTCACCAATTCAAAACAGCTTGGTCGTGATCATACATAACAATCTACAGCTGCTAGTTACTGCTATTGCTAGTGGCTCGGGGGGAGGAATCTGTGTAAGAATGAACTATCCCCGTCTTCCTACTGCTTCCAAACACTTTATCAGTGGCTGTCTCAGTGTGACCCTGATATGTATTTGACTAGGGTGTTTGTCACAAATGACACCTTATTCCCTATATAGTTCACTACACATAGAGATCTGCTTCAAAAGTTGTGTACTATACAGGGAATAGGGTGGTGTTAGGGACGCGTGGTAGAAGCCTGCCTGACGGGACACACTGTGGGGGCTAATGACTCTCCTGCTGTGTTGTTTTGTCAAATCTCTGTTCGTTCAATTTAGACCCTGTCTCGTGCCATATGGTCCCACCACCATGTCCCCACCATGTCCCCACCAGGCCCCCACCACCATGCCCCCACCACCAGGCCCCCACACAATACCCCCACCATGCCCCCACAAGACCCCCCCACCATGCCCCCACCACCAGGCCCCCACACAATACCCCCACCATGCCCCCACAAGACCCCCCCACCAGGCCCCCACCAGACCCCCCCCCACACCATGCCCCCATTTAAGGATCACCTTTTTTCTGTGGGGTCCAGTAAGAAATAGTTGAATCTTTCTCTGCTCTGTGTAAAATGTCTCGTCTTTCAGTAGTTAGTAGCTAGAGAAAATGAGTAGTTAGATGAAATGAGTAGTTCGATGAAATTAGTAGTTAGATGAAATTAGTAGTTAGAGGAAATTAGTAGTTAGATGAAATAAGTAGTTAGACAAAATGAGTAGTTAGATGAAATGAGTAGTTACAGAAAATGAGTAGTTAGATTAAATGAGTAGTTACAGAAAATGACTAGTTAGATGAAATGAGTAGTTAGAAATGAGTAGTTAGAGAAATGAGTAGTTAGAGAAAATTAGTAGTTAGAAAATCAGCAGTTAGATGAAATCAGTAGTTAGATTAAATGAGTAGTAAGAAGAAATGAGTAGTTAGATTAAATGAGTAGTTACAGAAAATGAGTAGCTAGATGAAATGAGTAGTTAGATGAAATGAGTAGTTAGATGAAATGAGTAGTTAGAAGATGAGTAGTTAGAAAATGAGTAGTTAGATTAAATGAGTAGTTAGAAAATGAGTAGTTAGAAAATGAGTAGTTAGTAATTAGATGAAATGAGTAGTTAGATGAAATGAGTAGTTAGATGAAATGAGATGTTAGATGAAATGAGATGTTAGATGAAATGAGTAGTTAGATGAAATGAGTAGTTAGATGACATGAGTAGTTAGATGAAATGAGAAGTTAGAGTAAATGATGCCATATAGAACCAAAAAGGGGTCAATGGATTGCTTCATATGGCCCTCAGAAAGGTTCTTTACAGAAATCCGATTGATTTTTTTAGAGTACATTAGTTTGTAGGTACTCTGAGATGCTCAGTGGCAAGTCTGATTTAGCACCATTACAGGGACCTACATGATGTGCTGCTATGCAGCTCTCTATGTGTTATAGGAAGAATGATAGATGGCTTTATAATAGAGAGAGTAGGTAGAGAAGGATGATGTGTATGAGCGTGCGTGTGTGTGTTGATGAATGTGACCAATGAGCATTCATCAAATTCTCAAATAGTTATTGTAGGTAAATAGCTAGCCTTGGACTAGACAAAGACTGTATTATTCCAAAAGGCATCCATAGGGCTCTGGTCAAAAGTTGTGCACTATATAGGGAATAGTGATCCATTTGGGTCACACACCAACCCTGGGGCGGCAGGGTAGCCTAGTGGTTAGAGCGTTGGACTAGTAACCAAAAGGTTGCAAGTTCAAATCCCCGAGCTGACAAGGTACAAATCTGTCGTTCTGCCCCTGACCAGGCAGTTAACCCACTGTTCCTAGGCCGTCATTGAAAATAAGAATTTGTTCTTAACTGACTTGCCTAGTAAAATAAAGGTAAAAAAAAAATAACCCTGATGAGATCTGACTACAGTCAAACTACACACAACCCAGCAAACTAAAGGATGTCCTGAGGACATTTGGCTACGTTCCAATTAGGTCCCTTAAAGGGGTTTTGATGCGACATTATCCCACCGACGTTCCCAAGACAGTCCAAAAACGTTGCGTGATGTTCCCAAGGGAATGTTTTCTGGAGGACCTTTGTGTAGTTTCCTGTAAGTTACTAGGACGTCACAATTTATTTTATTTTATATATATATATATTGAGGTGGCAGGGTTAGAGTGTTGGACTAGGAACTGGAAGGTTGCAAGTTCAAACCCCCGAGCTGACAAGGTACAAATCTGTCGTTCTACCCCTAAACAGGCAGTTAACCCACTGTTCCTAGGCCGTCATTGAAAATGAGAATTTGTTCTTTAACTGACTTGCCTAGTTAAATAAAACAATGAAAAGTTACTAGGACGTCACTTGAGGACCATGTCATGACCTTCGTAGGGCTTTCTTTTTACTAGTCCTTAGGATGTCGCGTGTCGGTCCCAAGGGAATGTTTTCCGGCTGTTACCTTTTTTATAGTTCCCGGTTTGTCACAGGGATGTTGTTGGACGTTCTTGGAACGTTTTGTCATGGTCCCCTGACGGTCCCCTGACGGTCCCCTGAACCTTCTTGGGATGTCCCCTGAACCTTCTTGGTCCCCTGGATGTTGTGTCGGGGTCTCCTGGAGGTTTTGTCTAGTTCCCGGTTGTTTTCAGGTATGTCCCCGGTGAAATCTTTAGGTCATTCTTGTGATGTGGTGTCATGTTTCTCTGGAGGTTTTGTCTAGTTCCCCGTTGGTCCCGGGGATGTCCCCGATAATATTTTTAGGATGTAAATACAACACATCACTGAGTAACTGCCTCGTGATTTTCAATCATGGTGGCTGCATCATGGTATGGGTATGCTGGACATTGGCAAAGACCGGGGAGTTTTTCAGGATGAAAAGAAACAGGATGGAACTAAAGCACAAGCAAAATCCTAGAGGAAAATCTGCTTCCGTCTGCTTTCCACCAGACACTGAGAGAATAATTCACCTTTCATCAGGACAATAACTTACAACACAAAGCCAAATCTACAGTGGAGTTGCTCACTAAGAAGACAGTAAACGTGCCTGAGTGCCCAAGTTACAGTTTTGACTTCTGAAATCTGCTTAAAAATATATGCCAAGACGTAGATTTTAGACACAAAATGGCTGTCTAGCAATGATCCCAAACACTTTTAGTAAAGCTTGAAGAATTGTGAAAAGAATAATCGGCATATGTTGTACAATCCAGGTGTACGAAGCTCTTGTATGACACTTACCCAAGAAGACTCATACCTGTAATCAATGCCAATGGTGTTTCTAACATGTTTCGACTCAAAGTATCAATGTCTGTTAGTGGTTTATTTTTCATTAAGCGTATTATAGCTCCCAGTATATATACTGGAACCTCAGGTCAGTCACTTAGCAGATACAGCACTGTGTCCTGGACTGGAACCTCAGGTCAGTCACTTAGCAGATACAGTACTGTTTCTTGGACTGGAACCTCAGGTTAGTCACTTAGCAGATACAGCACTGTGTCCTGGACTGGAACCTCAGGTCAGTCACTTAGCAGATACAGCACTGTGTCCTGGACTGGAACCTCAGGTCAGTCACTTAGCAGATACAGTACTGTGTCCTGGACTGGAACCTCAGGTCAGTCACTTAGCAGATACAGTACTGTGTCCTGGACTGGAACCTCAGGTCAGTCACTTAGCAGATACAGTACTGTGTCCTGGACTGGAACCTCAGGTCAGTCACTTAGCAGATACAGCACTGTGTCCTGGACTGGATCCTCAGGTCAGTCACTTAGCAGATACAGTACTGTGTCCTGGACTGGATCCTCAGGTCAGTCACTTAGCAGATACAGTACTGTGTCCTGGACTGGATCCTCAGGTCAGTCACTTAGCAGATACAGCACTGTGTCCTGGACTGGAACCTCAGGTCAGTCACTTAGCAGATACAGTACTGTGTCCTGGACTGGAACCTCAGGTCAGTCACTTAGCAGATACAGTACTGTGTCCTGGACTGGGACCTCAGGTCAGTCACTTAGCAGATACAGTACTGTGTCCTGGACTGGATCCTCAGGTCAGTCACTTAGCAGATACAGTACTGTACTTAGCTACAGTACATGCAGTACCATGAAAATAAATAAAAAAAACTCAATAGAAGCTATTTAGCTAACTAACTATTATGGACATAGGTTTGGTTAGGTTAAGTTCAATTCAGTTTTCAATTCATTCACGCCCGAGAAAATTTATTGAAGTGGGACATTTTTTTAAACAAATTGCCTGAATTGAAAATGCTATTAATTTTTTTTTTTAAATAGGATGATTTTGAAATAGACTGAATTGATAACTGAAAGTTCAAGGTTGGATGACACAGCCAAATAAAAGTAGTAAATATATGGTTGGAACCTACAATAACACCGCCCTTATCAGCCAACATGTCTGTTACAACATGTCTGTGACACAGTGGCTGCTGAATGGAGTCCTTGGTCTGTTACAACATGTCTGTTACAACACGTCTGTTACAACATGTCTGTAGCACAGTGGCTGCTGAATGGAGTCCTTGGTCTGTTACAACATGTCTGTGACACAGTGGCTGCTGAATGGAGTCCTTGGTCTGTTACAACATGTCTGTTACAACACGTCTGTTACAACATGTCTGTAGCACAGTGGCTGCTGAATGGAGTCCTTGGTCTGTTACAACATGTCTGTAGCACAGTGGCTGCTGAATGGAGTCCTTGGTCTGTTACAACATGTCTGTGACACAGTGGCTGCTGAATGGAGTCCTTGGTCCCAGACCTTTGTCAAGCACTTCGTCTCCCATCGTTCAGCAGACAAAGAGCTTTGGAAATGAACACTTTTCAAGGTTGTTTTGATTTGTGTGCTGGTAAATAATTGGATGTTACGAGACGCAATGAGGCAGCTGCGGTTTTACACACACACACACACACACACACACCCACACACACACACACACACACACACACACACACACACACACACACACACACACACACACACACACACACACACACACACACACACACACACACACCACAGGAGGCTGGTAGCACCTTAATCGGGGAGGGCCCGGGCTCGTGGAAACGGATGGAGTGGCATGAGTGGAAAGGCATCAAATGCATGGTTTCCATGGTTTCCATGGTTTCCATGTGTTTGATACCATTCCATTTACTCCCGTTCCAGACTTCACTATGAGCCGTCCTCCCCCTCAGCAGCCTGCTGTCACGCACACATACACACACACACGCACACACACACATACAATGAGCTGAACAATAGCTTCATGTTAGAGATTGCAATTGTGTGCTTAGTATACGCACATTCAATGGAGTCCTCATAAACTAGGAGAGTCCTCATAATCTAGTGGAGTCCTCATAACCTAGCGGAGTCCTCATAACCTAGCAGAGTCCTCATAACCTAGCAGAGTCCTCATAACCTAGTGGAGCCCTCATAACCTAGTGGAGTCCTTATAACCTAGCAGAGTCCTCATAACCTAGCAGAGTCCTCATAACCTAGTAGAGTCCTCATAACCTAGTGGAGTCCTCATAACCTAGCGGAGTCCTCATAACCTAGTGGAGCCCTCATAACCTAGCGGAGTCCTCATAACCTAGTGGATCCCTCATAACCTAGTGGAGTCCTTATAACCTAGCAGAGTCCTCATAACCTAGCAGAGTCCTCATAACCTAGCGGAGTCCTCATAACCTAGTGGAGTCCTCATAACCTAGTGGTCCTGATAAACTAGTAGAGTCCTCATAACCTAGTAGAGTCCTCATAACCTAGTGGAGTCCTCATAACCTAGTGGAGTCCTCATAACCTAGTGGAGTCCTCATAACTTAGTGGTCCTGATAAACTAGTAGAGTCCTCATAACCTAGTAGAGTCCTCATAACCTAGTGGAGTCCTCATAACCTAGTGGAGTCCTCATAACCTAGTGGAGTCCTCATAAACTAGTGGAGTCCGCATAACCTAGTGGAGTCTGCATAACCTAGTGGAGTCCGCATAAACTAGTAGAGTCCTCACAAACTAGTAGAGCCCTCACAAACTAGTAGAGTCCTCATAACCTAGTGGTCCTGATAAACTAGTAGAGTCCTCATAAACTAGTGAAGTGGTTAGTCTGATGGAAGCATGCAGAGGCATAACAACAGTCATATCTCCTTAAAGTGTACACTTGTGCAATACTCGTTCTCTTGCTTCAACCACAGTCATTTCCTTTCAAATCAGTAAAGGGAGGAAGGAGAGAGAATTGGGACGCAGCTACAGATTTCTGTGGAGGGCGTTTATATTTATTGGTATGAAATAAAACCACCGTGTGTGTGTCAATGTTATTATAATAAACTAAAACTGAAACTAAAACGAATCATGAAAAAAACAATTTAGTAATCTGAAATAAAATAATTAACAAACACGTTTTGAAAAACAAACTATACTTAAACTAATTTAAAGGTGAACTCAACGAGATGACGTCGAGGCACGTTTGAGTGGTAAGACTAAAGAAACCACACCAGCAGCATACCACCTCGCATCCCACAGCTGGCTGACCTCTGAAGCTAAGCAGGGTTGGTCCTGGATGGGAGACCAGGAGGCACTCTTTCCTGCCCCAGGGCAGTGATTGGGGACATTGCCCTGTGTAGAGCGCTCTTGGAAGGGACGTTAAACAGTTGTCGCTGTCACGAATTCCGCCGAAGTGGGTGGCGTTTGGCGGTCGACGTCACCGGTTTTCTAGCCTCCACCGATCTATGTTTCTTTTTCCATTTGTTTTGTCTTGATTGTACAAACCTGGTTCCCATTATGTTTGAATTATTTCCCTATTTAACCCTCTGGAGCCATCATGGTTTTGTGTTTATTGTTGTCAGTTGTCTCGTTGATGTGATTCTGGATTTTCGTTCTCCTTGTTGGAAGATTATTTTTGAGTAAAGTTACTATTGTTACTCATCTCTGTGTCCTGAGTCTGACTCCGCCTTACCCACATTACCTAGACTCTGACAGTCGCGATTATCTGTGGTCACTAAAGATCCCACGGCACTTATCGTAAGAGTAGTGTTGTTAACCCCTGGTGTCCTGGCTAAATTCCCAATCTGAGCATCATGGCCACCTAATCATCCCACACATCCAATTGGCTCATTCCTCTCCCCTTGTAACTGTTCCCCAGGTCGTTGCTGTGAATGGGGATGTGTTCCCAGCCAACTTACCTGGTCAAATAAAACAGCCAAAAGATGGACCTGGTTTTCCAGAAGCTCAGATCAACATGTCACCTTTATAAACAACGGCTTCTTCATAACGTCGAACGGAACATGTATCCAACCCCCCAATATCTCAAACTGAAATCATCATATAATATCACGTGTGAACATTGTACAATTTCTATAATAAGAGAGTTATATATAAAAGAGACTATAATCAGACCATTCTCTATAGAAGATACTATAATCAGACCATTCTCTATAGAAGATACTATAATCAGATCATTCTCTATAGAAGATACTATAATCAGATCATTCTCTATAGAAGATACTATAATCAGACCATTCTCTATAGAAGATACTATAATCAGATCATTCTCTATAGAAGATACTATAATCAGATCATTCTCTATAGAATATACTATAATCAGACCATTCTCTACAGAATATACTATAATCAGACCATTCTCTATAGAAGATACTATAATCAGACCATTCTCTATAGAAGATACTATAATCAGACCATTCTCTATAGAAGATACTATAATCAGATCATTCTCTACATCTACTCAATCTGAATACAGCTCTTAGTACCATCCCTTTCCATTGTTCTAGCTCTTAGTACCATCCCTTTCCATTGTTCTAGCTCTTAGTACCATCCCTTTCCATTGTTCCCCTCACCGCCCCCCTCCTCTCTTCTCTTCTCTTCTCTTCTCTTCTCTTCTCTTCTCTTCTCTTCTCTTCTCTTCTCTTCTCTTCTCTTCTCTTCTCTTCTCTTCTCTTCTCTTCTCTTCTCTTCTCCTCTCCTCTCCTCTCCTCTGCTCTCCTCCCCCCTCTCTCATCAGAATGCAGAGATTGTCAGAAAAAAAACACGTACACGGTCTTGTACCAATTAATATGATTCTTGCTCAACGTTCAGGTAGCCTTGTAGGTTTTAATGAAGGTGCTAGTGCACTCAGCACATTCTGCTAAACGCTATGCTTCCCAAATGGCACTAAACTCACTTTGTAGTGCACCATTTGTTGACCAGTGCCCATAGGGAATAGGGTGGCATTTGGGACTCGGTCCATAGTCTAACAGGCTCTGTTATAGTGCTGCCTGCTGTAGTGATAAGGACAGGACAGAGAGACGGGTGGAGGGAGGGAGAGAGAGAAGGGGAGAGAGGAGACAACAGCCTCTTGCCGCTCATTTTCATTATGCTTAATGCTAGTCGTTTTACACAACAAACGAGGGTCAGAGACGCTCCCATGTGAAATGCATGAGGGGAACCAAGTCTCTCTCCCTCTCCATCCCCTCTCTATCTCTCCCTCTCCATCACCTCTCTATCTCTCCCTCTCCATCACCTCTCTATCTCTCCCTCTCCATCACCTCTCTATCTCTCCCTCTCCATCACCTCTCTATCTCTCCCTCTCATCCCCTCTCTATCTCTCCCTCTCATCCCCTCTCTATCTCTCCCTCTCCATCACCTCTCTATCTCTCCCTCTCCATCACCTCTCTCCCTCTCCATCACCTCTCTATCTCTCCCTCTCCATCACCTCTCTCTCTCCCGCTCCATCCCCTCTCTCTCTCTATCTCTCCCTCTCCATCACCTCTCTCCCTCTCCATCCCCTCTCTCTCTCCCTCTCCATCACCGCTCTCTCTCCCTCTCCATCCCCCCTCTCTCTCTCTCTCTCTCTCTCTCCCTCTCCATCACCTCTCTCTCTCTCCCTCTCCTCTCTCTCTCTCCATCATCATCTCTCACCTCTCTCTCTCTCCCTCTTCATCCCCTCTCTCTCTCCCTCTTCATCCCCTCTCTCTCCCCTCTTCATCCCATCTCTCTCTCCCTTTCTCTCCCCTCTTCATCCCCTCTCTTTCCCCCTCATCATCACCTCTCTCTCTTGTCTCCTCTTCCTCTCTGTATCTTTCCCTCTCTCTCTCTCCCTCCCCCTCTCTCCTTTTCTCCCTCCGCCCTCTATCGTTCTCCTCTTCCTAATTGTCAGTATATTGGCGTAGTGAGGCTGTGCGTCCTTGGGGGGTAAATGGTCTTGTTGCCCGTATTGGATTCCAATGACAGGCAGGGAGATAGCAGGGTGAGAGGGGTTGGGCTCCATTGACAGCAGGGTGATAGCTGGGTGAGAGGGATCAAATCAAATCAAAACTATAGGGAGGGGCTTAACCTCTGTCTCTTGCTCTTGATGTAATGACAACACTAACAGTACACACACACAAACACACACACACACAGCCTCACGTCTCAGAACGGAACAGAAGCCTTAAAGCATGTCTTCAGATCTTCAATGATTCATAGTGCCAAACATATAACTCATTAATTCTCGATAGCGGTTAATGTACTGGCTGTGTTATTCATATCAGGGGTTAATGTACTGGCTGTCTTCATATCAGGGGTCAATGTACTGGCTGTCTTCATATCAGGGGTTAATGTACTGGCTGTCTTCATATCAGGGGTTAATGTACTGGCTGTCTTCATATCAGGGGTTAATGTACTGGCTGTCTTCATATCCGGGGTTAATGTACTGGCTGTGTTATTCATATCATGGGTTAATGTACTGGCTGTCTTATTCCCATCAGGGGTTAATGTACTGGCTGTCTTCATATCGGGGGTTAATGTACTGGCTGTCTTATTCCCATCATCGGTTAATGTACTGGCTGTCTTCATATCAGGGGTTAAGGTACTGGCTGTCTTCATATCTGGGGTTAATGTACTGTCTGTGTTATTCATATCAGGGGTTAATGTACTGGCTGTGTTATTCATATCAGGGGTTAATGTACTGGCTGTGTTATTCATATCAGGGGTTAATGTACTGGCTGTCTCCATATCAGGGGTTAATGTACTGGCTGTGTTATTCATATCAGGGGTTAATGTACTGGCTGTCTTCATATCAGTGGTTAATGTACTGGCTGTGTTATTCATATCAGGGGTTAATGTACTGGATGTCTTCATATCGGGGGTTAATGTACTGGCTGTGTTATTCATATCAGGGGTTAATGTGCTGGCTGTGTTATTCATATCAGGGGTTAATGTACTGGCTGTGTTATTCATATCAGGGGTTAATGTACTGGCTGTGTTATTCATATCAGGGGTTAATGTACTGGCTGTGTTATTCATATCAGGGGTTACTGTACTGGCTGTGTTATTCATATCAGGGGTTAATGTACTGGCTGTCTTCATATCAGGGGTTAATGTACCTGCTGTGTTATTCCCATCAGGGGTTAATGTACTGGCTGTCTTATTCCCATCATCGGTTAATGTACTGGCTGTCTTCATATCAGGGGTTAATGTACTGGCTGTCTCATGTCAGGGGTTAATGTACTGGCTGTCTTCATGTCAGGGGTTAATGTACTGGCTGTGTTATTCATATCAGGGGTTAATGTACTGGCTGTCTTATTCCCATCATCGGTTAATGTACTGACTGTCTTCATATCAGGGGTTAATGTACTGGCTGTCTTCATATCTGGGGTTAATGTACTGGCTGTGTTATTCATATCAGGGGTTAATGTACTGGCTGTGTTATTCATATCAGGGGTCAATGTACTGGATGTCTTCATATCAGGGGTTAATGTACTGGCTGTGTTATTCATATCAGGGGTTAATGTACTGGCTGTGTTATTCATATCAGGGGTTAATGTACAGGCTGTGTTATTCATATCAGGGTTTAATGTACTGGCTGTGTAATTCATACCATGGGGTTAATGTACTGGATGTGTTATTCATATCAGGGGTTAATGTACCGGCTGTCTTATTCATATCAGGGGTTAATGTACTGGCTGTCTTATTCATATCAGGGGTTAATGTACTGGCTGTGTTATTCATATCTGGGGTTAATGTACTGGCTGTGTTATTCATATCAGGGGTTAATGTACTGGCTGTCTTATTCATATCAGGGGTTAATGTACTGGCTGTGTTATTCATATCAGGGGTTAATGTACTGGCTGTGTTATTCATATCAGGGGTTTATGTACTGGCTGTGTTATTCATATCAGGGGTTAATGTACTGGCTGTGTTATTCATATCAGGGGTTAATGTACTGGCTGTGTTATTCATATCAGGGGTTAATGTACTGGCTGTGTTCTTCATATCAGGGGTTAATGTACTGGATGTCTTCATATCAGGGGTTAATGTACTGGCTGTCTTCATATCGGGGGTTCATGTACTGGATGTCTTCATATCAGGGGTTAATGTACTGGCTGTCTTCATATCAGGGGTTAATGTACTGGCTGTCTTCATATCAGGGGTTAATGTACTGGCTGTCTTCATATCAGGGGTTAATGTACTGGCGGTCTTCATATCAGGGGTTAATGTACTGGCTGTCTTCATATCAGGGGTTAATGTACTGGATGTCTTCATATCAGGGGTTAATGTACTGGCTGTCTTCATATCAGGGGTTAATGTGCTGGCTGTCTTCATATCAGGGGTTAATATACTGGATGTCTTCATATCAGGGGTTAATGTACTGGCTGTCTTCATATCAGGGGTTAATGTACTGGCTGTCTTCATATCAGGGGTTAATGTACTGGCTGTCTTCATATCAGGGGTTAATGTACTGGATGTCTTCATATCAGGGGTTAATGTACTGGCTGTCTTCAAATCAGGGGTTAATGTGCTGGCTGTCTTCATATCAGGGGTTAATGTACTGGCTGTCTTCATATCAGGGGTTAATGTACTGGCTGTCTTCATATCAGGGGTTAATGTACTGGCTGTCTTCATATCAGAGGTTAATGTACTGGTTGTGTTATTCATATCAGGGGTTAATGTAGGCCTACTATATATCCATCTCTGTGTACTTATAAGGACATGTAATACATTAAAGTAATCCTCCTCAATGTTATCCCTTATATACCTGCATCCTTAAAACACACACACAATACTGACAATGAGGACGAGGGGAAGGTATAGAGAGAGAGAGAGACGATGGAGAATAAGAGAAAGGATGGAGAGGGAGAGAAAGGGGATAAAGAGGGAGAGAGAGAGAGAGAGAGAGAGGTGATGGAGCAGGTGGAGAGGGAATGGAGAGGGAGAGAGAGAGAGGTGATGGAGCGGGTGGAGAGAGGATGGAGAGGGAGAGAATGAGGTGAGAGAGAGAGGCGATGGAGACAAAGAGAGGGGGAGGGATAGCAAAGGAGAGAGAGAGAGAGAGAGAGAGAGAGAGAGAGAGAGAGAGAGAGAGAGGTGATGGAGAGGGAGAGAGGTGATGGAGAGATAGAGAGGTGATGGAGAGGGAGATATATAGAGGTGATGGAGAGGGAGAGATAGAGAGGTGATGGAGAGGGAGAGATAGAGAGGTGATGGAGAGGGAGAGAGGTGATGGAGAGGGAGAGAGAGAGAGATGATGGAGAGGGAGAGAGAGAGAGGTGATGGAGAGGGAGAGATAGAGAGGTGATGGAGAGGGAGAGAGGTGATGGAGAGATAGAGAGGTGATGGAGAGGGAGTTAGGTGATGGAGAGGGAGAGAGGTGATGGAGAGGGAGAGATAGAGAGGTGATGGAGAGGGAGAGAGGTGATGGAGAGGGAGAGATAGAGAGGTGATGGAGAGGGAGAGATAGAGAGGTGAGGGAGAGGGAGAGATAGAGAGGTGATGGAGAGATAGAGAGGTGATGGAGAAGGAGAGAGGTGATGGAGAGGGAGAGATAGAGAGGTGATGGAGAGGGAGAGATAGAGAGGTGATGGAGAGATAGAGAGATGATGGAGAGATAGAGAGGTGATGGAGAGGGAGAGATAGAGAGGTGATGGAGAGGGAGAGATAGAGTGGTGATGGAGAGGGAGAGATTGAGAGGTGATGGAGAGGGAGAGAGAGAGGTGATGGAGAGTGAGAGATAGAGAGGTGATGGAGAGTGAGAGATAGAGAGGAGATGGAGAGTGAGAGATAGAGAGGAGATGGAGAGATAGAGAGGAGATGGAGAGTGAGAGATAGAGGGGAGATGGAGAGGGAGAAATAGAGAGGTGATGGAGAGGGAGAGATAGAGAGGTGATGGAGAAGGAGAGAGGTGATGGAGAGGGAGAGAGGTGATGGGGAGGGAGAGATAGAGTGGTGATGGAGAGGGAGAGATAGAGAGGTGATGGAGAGGTAGAGATAGAGAAGAGATGGAGAGTGAGAGATAGAGAGGAGATGGAGAGGGAGAGAGACTTGGTTCCCCTCATGCATTTCACATGGGAGCGTCTCTGACCCTCGTTTGTTGTGTAAAACGACTACCATTAAGCATAATGAAAATGAGCGGCAAGAGGCTGTTGTCTCCCACCCTCCTCTCTCCCCTTCTCTCTCTCCCTCCCTCCATCCGTCTCTCTGTCCTGTCCTTATCACTACAACATGCAGCACTATAACAGAGCCTGATAGACTATGGACCGCATCCCAAACACCACCCTATTCCCTATATAGTGGACTACGTTTGACCAGGGCACATGGGTAATTAGGATGCCATTATGAACACACCCCTCTATCTGTGTGCAGCAGTTTGAAAGCAGTCACATGACTACGATGATAATGATTTGGAAATATACGGAGTCCTACCCTCTTCTCTATGGTAGAGGATCCTGCGTTGGGTCATGTGGAAAGTATCCGAGTGGATTCATCCAGGGTCTATCGTATGCCGTTTAGCAGCCACATTTATCCTAAAGCAATTTACGATCATACTTTTAAAACACATTTTACATATGGGTTGCCCCAGTGGAAATCATAAACAAACGCCATGCTCTACCGATTGAGACAGAGGACCCATGCTCTACCGATTGAGACAGAGGAGCCATGCTCTACCGATTGAGACAGAGGACCCATGCTCTACCGATTGAGACAGAGGACCCATGCTCTACCGATTGAGACAGAGGAGCCATGCTCTACCGACTGAGACAGAGGACCCATGCTCTACCGATTGAGACAGAGGACCCATGCTCTACCGATTGAGACAGAGGACCCATGCTCTACCGATTGAGACAGAGGACCCATGCTCTACCGATTGAGACAGAGGACCCATGCTCTACCGATTGAGACAGAGGACCCATGCTCTACCGATTGAGACAGAGGAGCCATGCTCTACCGATTGAGACAGAGGACCCATGCTCTACCGATTGAGACAGAGGACCCATGCTCTACCGATTGAGACAGAGGACCCATGCTCTACCGATTGAGACAGAGGACCCATGCTCTACCGATTGAGACAGAGGACCCATGCTCTACCGATTGAGGCAGAGGACCCATGCTCTACCGATTGAGACAGAGGACCCATGCTCTACCTACTGAGACAGAGGACCAATGCTCTACCGATTGAGACAGAGGACCCATGCTCTACCGATTGAGACAGAGGACCCATGCTCTACCGACTGAGACAGAGGACCCATGCTCTACCTACTGAACCACAAGACCCATGCTCTACCGACTGAGAAAGAGGACCCATGCTCTACCGACTGAGACAGAGGACCCATGCTCTACCGATTGAGACAGAGGACCCATGCTCTACCTACTGAACCACAAGACCCATGCTCTACCGACTGAGAAAGAGGACCCATGCTCTACCGTCTGAGACAGAGGACCCATGCTCTACCTACTGAGACAGAGGACCCATGCTCTACCTACTGAACCACAGGACCCATGCTCTACCGACTGAGACAGAGGACCCATGCTCTACCTACTGAGACAGAGGACCCATGCTCTACCTACTGAACCACAGGACCCATGCTCTACCTACTGAGACAGAGGACCCATGCTCTACCGATTGAGACAGAGGAGCCATGCTCTACCGACTGAGACAGAGGACCCATGCTCTACTGACTGAGACAGAGGACCCATGCTCTACTGACTGAGACAGAGGACCCATGCTCTACCTACTAAGACAGAGGACCCATGCTCTACCTACTGAACCACAGGACCCATGCTCTACTGACTGAGACAGAGGACCCATGCTCTACCGACTGAGACAGAGGACCAATGCTCTACCTACTGAACCACAGGACCCATGCTCTACCGACTGAGACACAGGACCCATGCTCTACCTACTGAGACACAGGACCCATGCTCTACCTACTGAGACACATGACCCATGCTCTACCTACTGAGACACAGGACCCATGCTCTACCTACTGAACCACAGGACCTGTCCTAGTGAAACCATCCTGACCTCGTGATAGCTCACATTCGGTTTCACTTCAAGCATTCAGTTTGTTTGACCAGGCCAGTCAGTTCTGGGAATGATAGATGTCTATTTTAGAGACTTCAGGCCTCTATAAGATCTCCATGATGTACTCTTTATAATGCCTTACTATAAATGCTTCATAAATCATTTATAAGCAATTGTCAAAGTGTGACAATCTGATCATCAAGGGGAAAATATAAGAGTCCTTCAGAATCTCTGTCAGAAACTAAATCATGGTAGACATTGGAATGACATGGTTCTTCTCGTGCAAATACTGAGGTGCTTTGGAGACAATTCGCTTTTTACTATACAGGGGAATATTCAATCAAACGAGAAAGAGTTCAACCCAGGTCTGTGAAACAGATGAGAATGTCATGGTTTCTCTCGTGCACTGACTCAGGTCTATGAAACAGATGAGAATGTCATGGTCTCTCGTGCACGGACCCAGTTCTCTCTCGTGCACGGACCCAGGTCTCTCTCGTGCACGGACCCAGGTCTCTCTCGTGCACGGACCCAGGTCTCTCTCGTGCACGGACCCAGTTCTCTTTCGTGCACGGACCCAGGTCTCTCTCGTGCACGGACCCAGGTCTCTCTCGTGCACGGACCCAGGTCTCTCTCGTGCACGGACCCAGGTCTCTCTCGTGCACGGACCCAGGACTCTCTCGTGCACGAGAGGTCTCGATGATAAACGGTCGTAAAGCAAAAGCACCAACACTGTTACGTTGAAGTGTTTACTTACAGATAGTAAGTGTAGGAGTGGTAGGTTCTTCTGCCCAGTGGTACGTGGTAGGTGAGGTGGTACGTGGTAGATGAGGTGGTACGTGGTTAGGTGAGGTGGTGGTTGGATATAAGCAGTGGAGGACGGCGGGACGGAGGAACGGAACATGAAATGAAGGAAAGAAAAAGTAAATATATATTAATGTTAGAAAAAATTTATAAAATGGACAAAAAACAGATGTGGTGGGTGGCAGGCAGACAGGCAGACAGACAGACAGGCAGACAGGCAGACAGGCAGACAGACAGGCAGACAGACAGACAGACAGACAGACAGGCAGACAGGCAGACAGGCAGACAGGCAGACAGACAGACAGGCAGACAGGCAGGCAGGCAGACAGGCAGACAGGCAGGCAGACAGACAGACAGGCAGGCAGACGGACGGACAGACAGACAGACAGACAGACGGACGGACGGACAGACAGACAGACAGGCAGATAGACAGGCAGACAGACAGGCAGACAGACAGGCAGACAGACAGGTAGAGAGGCAGGCAGACAGACAGACAGGCAGGCAGACAGACACACAGGCATGTAGAAGGGAAACGTTAAGGTAGACTACAGTTATAGTGAGGAGCAAGGTGGTAGCTTGCTGTTATGTACACTGACTCTTGGTCGAGATAGACAGACAGGCAGACAGGCAGACAGACAGGCAGGCAGACAGACAGACAGACAGACAGACAGACAGACAGATAGATAGATAGATAGATAGATAGGCAGGCAGGCAGACAGACAGACATACAGACAGACAGACAGGCAGGCAGGCAGGCAGGCAGGCAGGCAGACAGACAGACAGACAGGCAGGCAGACAGACAGACAGACAGACAGACAGACAGACAGACAGACAGACAGACAGACAGACAGACAGACAGACAGACAGACAGACAGACAGACAGACAGACAGACAGACAGACAGACAGACAGACAGACAGACAGACAGATAGACAGACAGACATATGCTCATACATTTGGACTACAGGTCATGTTGGGAACTCGGAACCAGGTAGCTAATTTACACAAAGAAAGCCGTTCTGTATAAGACGTGTTAAACACTGATGCCACGTCACATATATTTCTGCATGCTGCCTCTTCGTATCTATCCACTGATAGTACAACAGAGTTCTGCTTTTGTTCTCTCTGTTGTAGATATATGTATAGAATTTTGTGATTTTAGTGGCAAGGCCACTTGGTGTTTTAAGGGTGTGCCCAATTTTGCCAAGGAACCGAGGCAATTAGCCAGGGCACCAAGGCCATTAAACCGAAAATAGCCAATTAAGTCGATTCAGACACAGAAAACAATAAAAAACCTTATCGGCTCGGGGATTCAAACCAGCGACCTTTCGTTCAAACCACTAGGCTACCTGCTGCAGAATGATCCCTCTGCCATGTACACATCCATGTACACATCCATGTACACATCCATGTACACATCCATGTACACATCCATGTACACAAATCATTTCCATCTCATTACAAACGCTATATGTTTTCCTGTTTTGGTATTTGTCGGTGTTCACCGCAGCTAAAGGAATACTAACAACACTGCCAGGATATTGGAGGCCTGCATTTTGTCACCATAGATGTCTGTAGACGAAAGGGAAATTAACATTGTAACCTCCGAGGTTAGTTCTAAATCAGAACTTAGAATTTCTTAACATGGTTGTAATTCTAAGAGAATGATTCTAAATGAGATCATAATGGATAACAATGAATTCATCTCCCTGACCGTCTCTCTCTCTCATTTAAACAAGGCAAACAGAAAATCATTTCAATGAAATATCACGACTGTTTTATTAACTCCCACCGTAACGAAAAACACTGTCAAGCAATGTGAAATGGTAAATGATCGTAGAACAGAAATATAGAACGTGTACACGGACATCAATCTAAAAGTTAGGTTGGAATTGTACAGACAATAAAGTAGTCCCCCCCCCCCCCTTCCCTCCCCCTCCCCCTCGTTGTCAAGGCGTTTTCCGCCTCGGCATTCCATTCGGTACAGATACTGAATACAGTAAACTAGTTTGCGTCTCAAATGTCACCATATTCACTATATAGTGCACTACGGTTGACCATCAGTAGTGCCCTATACAGGGAGTAGTGTGTCATTTGGGGCATAATCTTCAGAGCACACCCAACTCATGTAGAGAAATACCGCGTCAGGCTTATGGCCGCTCCTATATTATGGACAACACAACAACGACAAGATAAAACGTCAATAAACTGAGGAGATTTCAGGCCTGGGTGTATACAGAAGCCCTCCTCCTGTATAGTATCTATAGTACCTGAAGCCCTCCTCCAGTATAGTATCTATAGTACCTGAAGCCCTCCTCCTGTATATTATCTATAGTACCTGAAGCCCTCCTCCTGTATAGTATCTATAGTACCTGAAGCCCTCCTCCAGTATAGTATCTATAGTACCTGAAGCCCTCCTCCAGTATAGTATCTATAGTACCTGAAGCCCTCCTCCTGTATAGTATATATAGTACCTGAAGCCCTCCTCCTGTATAGTATCTATAGTACCTGAAGCCCTCCTCCAGTATAGTATCTATAGTACCTGAAGCCCTCCTCCAGTATAGTATCTATAGTACCTGAAGCCCTCCTCCTGTATAGTATATATAGTACCTGAAGCCCTCCTCCTGTATAGTATCTATAGTACCTGAAGCCCTCCTCCTGTATAGTATCTATAGTACCTGAAGCCCTCCTCCAGTATAGTATCTATAGTACCTGAAGCCCTCCTCCTGTATAGTATCTATAGTACCTGAAGCCCTCCTCCTGTATAGTATCTATAGTACCTGAAGCCCTCCTCCTGTATAGTATCTATAGTACCTGAAGCCCTCCTCCTGTATAGTATCTATAGTACTTGAAGCCCTCCTCCTGTATAGTATCTATAGTACCTGAAGCCCTCCTCCAGTATAGTATCTATAGTACCTGAAGCCCTCCTCCTGTATAGTATCTATAGTACCTGAAGCCCTCCTCCTGTATAGTATCTATAGTACCTGAAGCCCTCCTCCTGTATAGTATCTATAGTACCTGAAGCCCTCCTCCTGTATAGTATATATAGTACCTGAAGCCCTCCTCCTGTATAGTATCTATAGTACCTGAAGCCCTCCTCCAGTATAGTATCTATAGTACCTGAAGCCCTCCTCCAGTATAGTATCTATAGTACCTGAAGCCCTCCTCCTGTATAGTATCTATAGTACCTGAAGCCCTCCTCCTGTATAGTATCTATAGTACCTGAAGCCCTCCTCCTGTATAGTATCTATAGTACCTGAAGCCCTCCTCCAGTATAGTATCTATAGTACCTGAAGCCCTCCTCCTGTATAGTATATATAGTACCTGAAGCCCTCCTCCTGTATTGTATCTATAGTACCTGAAGCCCTCCTCCTGTATAGTATCTATAGTACCTGAAGCCCTCCTCCAGTATATATAGAAAAACTCTCTCCTTGCTTCACTTTTTTTCTTATTTTTCTTAACTAGTCAAGTCAATTAAGAACAAATTCGCATTTACAATGACGGCCTAACGGGGAACAATGGGTTAACTGCCTAGTTCAGATTTTTACCTTGTCAGCTCGGGGATTTGATCTCTCTCTAGTCTCTCTCTCTCTCTCTCTTTCTCTCTCTCTCTAGGCTCTCTCTCTCTAGGCTCTCTCTCTCTCTAGGTTCTCTCGATTCAATTCAATTCAATTCAAGGGCTTTATTGGCATGGGAAACATGTGTTAACATTGCCAAAGCAAGTGAGGTAGACAACATACAAAGTGAATATATAAAGTGAAAAACAACAAAAATTAACAGTAAACATTACACATACAGAAGTTTCAAAACAGTAAAGACATTACAAATGTCATATTATATATATCTCTCTCTCTCTCTCTTTCTCTCTCTCTCTAGTCTCTCTCTCTCTCTCTCTCTCTCTAGGCTCTCTCTCTCTCTAGTCTCTCTCTCTCTCTCTAGGCTCTCTCTCTCTCTAGGCTCTCTCTCTCTCTCTCTCTCTCTCTCTCTAGGCTCTCTCTCTTTCTCTCTCTCTCTAGGCTCTCTCTCTCTCGCTCTCTCTAGGCTCTCTCTCTCTCTCTCTCTCTAGTCTCTCTCTCTCTCTCTAGGCTCTCTCTCTCTCTAGGCTCTCTCTCTCTCTCTCTCTCTCTCTCTCTAGGCTCTCTCTCTAGGCTCTCTCTCTAGGCTCTCTCTCTAGGCTCTCTCTCTCTCTCTCTCTCTCTCTCTCTAGGCTCTCTCTCTAGGCTCTCTCTCTAGGCTCTCTCTCTCTCTCTAGGCTCTCTCTCTCTCATTATTTCCTACTTATCTCCTATTCTTTATCTTCCCTTCTATAGGCCTCTCCCTTTTCCTCCTATCTCCAACCCAGTGTCATTGAATGGGGTTGGGGTTAGTTTAATGCCTGTTGTATGATGGGGCCTTGGAGACATTCATCTTTCATAGCAAACTGTTTCTCATTTAGCCATAAACAGCCGTAATGTAGCGTATCAACATAATCAAATTAATTATTTACATTCGACAGCGACGCTGCCTCTGCTCTTTAGAGGGCGAAAAAACCGAATAGGGAGTATTGTCGGGAGTAACAACAAAAGTCTTGTTCTTAGAGACTAGAAATAGAAACGAGCAAGATGTCCAAATTTATCTCATATTGTGTTTATGGAAAAATGTGTAAACTAAATGTTAGTTCTCGGCAGTTTGTCTGACTGTGTCATATTGGCATCGTAGTGGTAAAACACAACAGGTAGCACTTATACAAAATGGCTGACCTTTTCTTCATGAGGAGGACGACTCCGAGGAAGATAATGACGAAGAGGAGGATGCCAGCGATGACTCCGGCTATCTTCACTGTATGGTCAGTCTGTTTCTCTGGCTCTACCGCATCAGGCTTATGGGTGGCCGCTCCTATATTAACGACAACACAACAACAACAAACAAACAACATCAACAAACAAACAACATAAACAACAACAAGTAGACAAACACATCTATCTTTCTAAACATGAGGTGTAATGTCTCAATGGCTCCTGGTGTTACAGTCAGCCAGCCAGTCAGTCAGCCAGCCAATCAGTCAGGCAGCCAGCCAGTCAGCCACCCAGCCAGCCAGCCAGCCAGCCAGCCAGCCAGCCAGCCAGTCAGCCAGTCAGTCAGCCAGCCAGCCAGCCAATCAGTCAGCCAGCCAGTCAGCCAGCCAATCAGTCAGCCAGCCAGCCAACCAGTCAGCCAGCCAGCCAGCCAGCCAGCCAATCAGTCAGCCAGGCAGTCAGCCATCCAGTCAGTCAGCCAACCAGCCAGTCAGCCAACCAGCCAGCCAGCCAGCCAGCCAGTCAGTCAGTCAGTCAGTCAGTCAGCCAGCCAGTAAGTCAGTAGAACATGTATTTATAATCAATCTGCTCTAACATGTCCTGTTAGACTGACTCTATTGAATTTTTTCGGGAAGACAGGTTATCGATAACGGTTGAATATTGATATAGTGGACTGTTGAATCCCTATAGAAGAGAACACAGTTTACTGCTGAAACAGGCGGGGGGGGGGGGCGATTTTCCATTTCATCCCCATATGGAGGTTGAATTAAGGTTTCAAGAAATCACACAGTAGCAGTTCTACGGCCAAATAACTGAAACAAAAGAGAGATTTTACTGCATGAGTCTTTTAACCACACCAATACTACAATACTACATCACACAAACGGACCTGTTTAGGATGCTAGTATTACCCCCCCTCCCCTACACCTCTAGTATCAGTCTAGGGATATTGGTGTCGGATGTCAGGTAAGATACACAGATCTACTGTGTCTGATGAAGAACACATGAGATAATGTATTTAGAATGCTTAGTCCTGTCATAGCTACAGCATCGGACACTAAATACCAAACGGAAAAATATTATATTATTGATATAATATTATACATATTTAATGAAAGGGATTGACTTCTGTAGGAAAATCTCAAATTTCAACAGATGACATGAGGATTGTAAATTAAAAAACAGGTATTTTATGTAACACAGAGAGGATGCTTCATCATAGGTACAGGTGTACTGGAGTAACTTTATTCACCACAAACACAACAAACACAACAAACACAACAAACACCACAAACACAACAAACACAACAAACACAACAAACACAACAAACAAAACAAACACCACAAACACAACAAACACAACAAACAAAACAAACACAACAAACAAACAAACACAACAAACACAACAAACACAACAAACACCGCAAACAAAACACAGACAACTGAAGAAATAGACATAGCCCTTATAGCTGTCCATGTTACAACCTCTACTGGAAACATGAGCAGAGAATCTAACCTGTTAGTTGGTCGTCACCAGCCGCTGGTACGATGCGGAGGTACGGAGTCGTGAGCTGGGTCACCAGTATGGCAGCTGAGAGGAGGAGGGGAGGGGGAGAGGATGAGAGAGAAATTGAGAGGGTGGGGAGAGGGGAAGGGGGGAGAGAAATGGATAGGGTGGGGAGAGGGAGAGGGGGAGAAATATAGAGAAATGGAGAGGGGGAGAAATAGAGAGAAATGGAGAGGGTGGGGAGAGGGGGGAGAGACAGAGAGACAGAGAGAGGGGAGGGGGAGAGAAATGGAGAGGATGAGGAGAGGGGGGAGAGACATGGAGAGGATAAGGAGAGGGGGAGAGACAAAGAGAGGGAAGAGGGGAGGGGGAGAGAAATGGAGACGGTGGGGAGAGACAGAGAGAGGGGAGAGGGGAGGGGGAGAGAAATGGAGAGGATGAGAGAGGGGGAGAGAAAGGGGAGAATATGAGAGGGGAGATGGGGAGGGGGAGAGACGGGAGGGGAAATGGAGATGGGGAGGGGGAGAGACGGGAGGGGAAATGGAGAGGGTGGGGAGAGGGGAGAGGGGAGAGGGGGAGAGAAAGGGGAGAAGATGAGAGGCGAGATGGGGAGGGGAATAGACAGGAGGGGAAATGGAGAGGGTAAGAGAGAGAGATCACAACATCTCAGTCACCGTTCAACATTAATGCATAAAGAAACATTCAATGTTAGAAGAGCTTTATCTAACCTTCAGCTCTAGACTGACATCTAACCTTCAGCTCTACACTGACATCTAACCTTCAGCTCTACACTGACATCTAACCTACAGCTCTAGACTGACATCTAACCTTCAGCTCTAGACTGACATCTAACCTTCAGCTCTACACTGACATCTAACCTTCAGCTCTAGACTGACATCTAACCTTCAGCTCTACACTGACATCTAACCTTCAGCTCTACACTGACATCTAACCTACAGCTCTAGACTGACATCTAACCTTCAGCTCTACACTGACATCTAACCTTCAGCTCTAGACTGACATCTAACCTTCAGCTCTACACTGACATCTAACCTTCAGCTCTACACTGACATCTAACCTTCAGCTCTACACTGACATCTAACCTTCAGCTCTACACTGACATCTAACCTTCAGCTCTAGACTGACATCTAACCTTCAACTCTACACTGACATCTAACTTTCAGCTCTAGACTGACATCTAACCTTCAGCTCTACACTGACATCTAAACTTTAGCTCTAGACTGACATCTAACCTTCAACTCTACACTAACATCTAACCTACAGGTCTACACTAACATCTAACCTACAGCTCTAGACTAACATCTAAACTTCAGCTCTAGACTAACATCTAACCTACAGCTCTAGACTGACATCTAACCTTCAGCTCTACACTGACATCTAACCTTCAGCTCTGGACTAACAACTAACCTACAGGTCTACACTAACATCTAACCTACAGCTCTAGACTGACATCTAACCTTCAACTCTACACTGACATCTAACTTTCAGCTCTAGACTGACATCTAACCTTCAGCTCTACACTGACATCTAACCTTTAGCTCTAGACTGACATCTAACCTTCAGCTCTACACTGACATCTAACCTTCAGCTCTGGACTAACAACTAACCTACAGGTCTACACTAACATCTAACTTTCAGCTCTGGACTAACATCTAACCTTCAGCTCTACACTAACATTCAGCTCTATACTAACTACTTACATGTCACTTACTCTAACTACATTCATTGTATTTTACCTAAATACATTAAACCTATTACCACCTTGTGTGGTTAGCTGTCTGACCTTGTGTGGTTAGCTGTCTGACCTTGTGTGGTTAGCTGTCTGACCTTGTGTGGTTAGCTGTTTGACCTTGTGTGGTTAGCTGTCTGACCTTGTGTGGTTAGCTGTCTGACCTTGTGTGGTTAGCTGTCTGACCTTGTGTGGTTAGCTGTTTGACCTTGTGTGGTTAGCTGTCTGACCTTGTGTGGTTAGCTGTCTGACCTTGTGTGGTTAGCTGTTTGACCTTGTGTGGTTAGCTGTCTGACCTTGCGTGGTTAGCTGTCTGACCTTGTGTGGTTAGCTGTCTGACCTTGTGTGGTTAGCTGTCTGACCTTGTGTGGTTAGCTGTCTGACCTTGTGTGGTTAGCTGTCTGACCTTGTGTGGTTAGCTGTCTGACCTTCTTAGAATTATTCCAACTCTTTTAGATACAATTGAATCTAACTCTATCTACCACTCCATGTACCAGTCCATTCCGACTGCCTTGTGAACAATACCACGGGCCCTCATGTAGTAAGCAGAGGAGGCTGATCTTATTTTTACAATCCATTCACTCAATAGGATATCTATTGTGAAGCTGTGTCTGTCTAGCATAGCTGATGCATGTGACAGGGCTTCCCTGAGCTGTGTGTGTGTCTGTGTCAGAGCAGTGTT
>NC_034200.2:40254874-40274874 GCF_002021735.2 Oncorhynchus kisutch | reverse complement strand
TGACATGGTGTGATGAAAGAAACATACAGGAACTCAAATCCTTCTGTTCACCTGATTTAGAATTCCTCACAATCAAATGTAGACCGCATTATCTACCAAGAGAATTTTCTTCGATTATAATCACAGCCGTATATATCCCCCCCAAGCAGACACATCGATGGCTCTGAACGAACTTTATTTAACTCTCTGCAAACTAGAAACGACTTATCCGGAGGCTGCATTCATTGTAGCTGGGGATTTTAACAAGGCTAATCTGAAAACAAGACTCCCTAAATTTTATCAGCATATCGATTGCGCAACCAGGGGTGGAAAGACCTTGGATCATTGTTACTCTAACTTCCGCAACGCATATAAGGCCCTGCCCCGCCCCCCTTTCGGAAAAGCTGACCACGACTCCATTTTGTTGATCCCTGCCTACAGACAGAAACTAAAACAAGAGGCTCCCACGCTGAGGTCTGTCCAACGCTGGTCCGACCAAGCTGACTCCACACTCCAAGACTGCTTCCATCACGTGGACTGGGACATGTTCCGTATTGCGTCAGATAACAATATTGACGAATACGCTGATTCGGTGTGCGAGTTCATTAGAACGTGCGTTGAAGATGTCGTTCCCATAGCAACGATTAAAACATTCCCTAACCAGAAACCGTGGATTGATGGCAGCATTCGTGTGGAACTGAAAGCGCGAACCACTGCTTTTAATCAGGGCAAGGTGTCTGGTAACCGAATGACCGAATACAAACAGTACAGCTATTCCCTCCGCAAGGCTATCAAACAAGCTAAGCGTCAGTACAGAGACAAACTAGAATCTCAATTCAACGGCTCAGACACAAGAGGCATGTGGCAGGGTCTACAGTCAATCACGGACTACAGGAAGAAATCCAGCCCAGTCACGGACCAGGATGTCTTGCTCCCAGGCAGACTAAATAACTTTTTTGCCCGCTTTGAGGACAATACAGTGCCACTGACACGGCCTGCAACGAAAACATGCGGCCTCTCCTTCACTGCAGCCGAGGTGAGTAAGACATTTAAACGTGTTAACCCTCGCAAGGCTGCAGGCCCAGACGGCATCCCCAGCCGCGCCCTCAGAGCATGCGCAGACCAGCTGGCCGGTGTGTTTACGGACATATTCAATCAATCCCTATACCAGTCTGCTGTTCCCACATGCTTCAAGAGGGCCACCATTGTTCCTGTTCCCAAGAAAGCTAAGGTAACTGAGCTAAACGACTACCGCCCCGTAGCACTCACTTCCGTCATCATGAAGTGCTTTGAGAGACTAGTCAAGGACCATATCACCTCCACCCTACCTGACACCCTAGACCCACTCCAATTTGCTTACCGCCCAAATAGGTCCACAGACGATGCAATCTCAACCACACTGCACACTGCCCTAACCCATCTGGACAAGAGGAATACCTACGTGAGAATGCTGTTCATCGACTACAGCTCGGCATTCAACACCATAGTACCCTCCAAGCTCGTCATCAAGCTCGAGACCCTGGGTCTCGACCCCGCCCTGTGCAACTGGGTACTGGACTTCCTGACGGGCCGCCCCCAGGTGGTGAGGGTAGGCAACAACATCTCCTCCCCGCTGATCCTCAACACTGGGGCCCCACAAGGGTGCGTTCTGAGCCCTCTCCTGTACTCCCTGTTCACCCACGACTGCGTGGCCACGCACGCCTCCAACTCAATCATCAAGTTTGCGGACGACACAACAGTGGTAGGCTTCATTACCAACAACGACGAGACGGCCTACAGGGAGGAGGTGAGGGCCCTCGGAGTGTGGTGTCAGGAAAATAACCTCACACTCAACGTCAACAAAACTAAGGAGATGATTGTGGACTTCAGGAAACAGCAGAGGGAACACCCCCCTCTCCACATCGATGGAACAGTAGTGGAGAGGGAAGCAAGTTTTAAGTTCCTTGGCATACACATCACAGACAAACTGAATTGGTCCACTCACACAGACAGCATCGTGAAGAAGGCGCAGCAGCGCCTCTTCAACCTCAAGAGGCTGAAGAAATTCACCAAAAGCACTCACAAATTTCTACAGATGCACAATCGAGAGCATCCTGGCGGGCTGTATCACCGCCTGGTACGGCAACTGCTCCGCCCTCAACCGTAAGGCTCTCCAGAGGGTAGTGAGGTCTGCACAACGCATCACCGGGGGCAAACTACCTGCCCTCCAGGACACCTACACCACCCGATGTTACAGGAAGGCCATAAAGATCATCAAGGACATCAACCACCCGAGCCACTGCCTGTTCACCCCGCTATCATCCAGAAGGCGAGGTCAGTACAGGTGCATCAAAGCTGGGACCGAGAGACTGAAAAACAGCTTCTATCTCAAGGCCATCAGACTGTTAAACAGCCACCACTAACATTGAGTGGCTGCTGCCAACACACTGACAAAGACACTGACTCAACTCCAGCCACTTTAATAATGGGAATTGATGGGAAATGATGTAAATATATCACTAGCCACTTTAAACAATGCTACCTTATTTAATGTTTACATACCCTACATTATTCATCTCATATGTATATGTATATACTGTACTCTATATCATCGACTGCATCCTTATGTAATACATGTATCACTAGCCACTTTAACTATGCCACTTTGTTTACATACTCATCTCATATGTATATACTGTACTCGATATCATCTACTGTATCTTGCCTATGCTGCTCTGTACCATCACTCATTCATATATCCTTATGTACATATTCTTTATCCCCTTACACTGTGTAGAAGACAGTAGTTTTGGAATTGTTAGTTAGATTACTTGTTGGTTATTACTGCATTGTCGGAACTAGAAGCACAAGCATTTCACTACACTCGCATTAACATCTGCTAACCATGTGTATGTGACAAATAAAATGTGATTTGATTTGATACAACCAACCTCTGACACCCCATTAAATACCCTAGTTTAATACAACAACCTCTGAGACCCCATAAAATACCCTAGTTTAATACAACCAACCTCTGAGACCCCATAAAATACCCTAGTTTAATACAACCAACCTCTGAGACCCCATTAAATACCCTAGTTTAATACAACAACCTCTGAGACCCCATTAAATACCCTAGTTTAACCTGTAGTGACACCCCACCCCATTAAATACCCTAGTTTAATACAACAACCTCTGACACCTCATTAAATACCCTAGATTAATACAACAACCTCTGACACCCTGATTTTTACAGCTTGGAGAATCTATGGTCTTCTTTCTGTGAGTCTAAAGTAGAGTTCCCTGGTGACAGTTTGATTATGGGATGTGAACACCACTCTATACACACTAAGGGTCCTGACTCCCACCGTATCCCCCTCTGACAGGTGTTGACAGATTCCAAGAACACAGGATGAGATGTTACTATCCTTTGTGCAAGCACTTCCAAGAGTTAATGAACAGTGAGCCTGGTGAAATTTGGGGAGCGCATCGTCAGTAGTGTACCTTTGGTTACTCGGGTGTTTCGGCCTTTCACACTATACACCCTCCCCAAAGGCGGCCAGCGACAGGGTGATCAATCCTACGCTTGCGTCCCATTCCCAATTAGTCATAGTGAGTTGCCTTGTTGTTGTTGATAGCCAACATCCCATGGCAGGGGCGTCCTCCTCCCTGAGTCAAGCATTGTTGACCGCATACCTCCTGGCCCTCTCACTGCGGGGCCCAGCTGGGGTCTTTCCTCTTCATCCAGAGCCACTGACTGCTGCCCTCTGCCGCCTCCGATACAGCTTTGATTGCCGAACGCTGGCTCTGGCTCTTAATTCCCAGGTCTCTAAGCAGTCTGGTTGTAGGGCAGGGTCTACAGTTCCTGGCTTGGTGTGGGCTCCTCTTTCTAAATAGTTTGATACCATCCAGACTACAGTAACATGGTTCTTTCAACTTCAGTCCTGGATAGATACCAGCTGTGCAGGGTTTCGTTCTAGTCCTGCACTAATAACCCTGATTCAGTTAGTCAAGGTGGAATGTTTGGATCGTGATTGTAATAATTGATCACGGTTCCAATTCACCCTAGAAAGTTTTGGAACCAGTAACTAACTCCTTCCTCTATCACGTGTTGCCTCTCTGTTCTCTCTCTCATTCTCCAGGTCTCTAACATCTCTGTTCTCTCTCTCTTGTTCTCCAGGTCTCTAACCTCTCTGTTCATTCTCTCTCCTTCTCCAGGTCTCTAAAATGTCTGTTCTCTCTCTCCTTCTCCAGGTCTCTAAAATGTATGTTCTCTCTCTCTTGTTCTCCAGGTCTCTAAAATGTCTGTTCTCTCTCTCCTTCTCCAGGTCTCTAAAATGTATGTTCTCTCTCTCCTTCTCCAGGTCTCTAACATCGCTGTTCTCTCTCTCCTTCTCCAGCTCTCCAACATCTCTGTTCTTTCTCTCTCCTTCTCCAGGTCTCTAAAATGTATGTTCTCTCTCTCCTTCTCCAGGTCTCTAAAATGTCTGTTCTCTCTCTCCTTCTCCATGTCTCTAACATTGCTGTTCTCTCTCTCCTTCTCCAGCTCTCTAAAATGTCTGTTCTCTCTCTCCTTCTCCAGGTCTCTAACATTGCTGTTCTCTCTCTCCTTCTCCAGCTCTCCAACATCTCTGTTCTCTCTCTCCTTCTCCAGCTCTCTAAAATCTCTGTCTCTCTGCCCTTCCTTTATCTCCCGCTCTCTATATATACAGTATATATATCCTCTCTCTCTCTCTCTCTCTCAGAGACATGTGGTAGCTCTTTAAGAACCCTGTTTTGGGCCCATTATCATTCCAGACCACAATCTGAGATCTCTTCAAGTCACCATTGAACTCTCTTCCTCTGCCTCGGCTTAGCTTTGCTTTGTAGAGAGCAGGAGAGGAGTAGAGGAGGAGAAGAGGGCCAAGTGCCACTTGACGACAGAGAGAGGATAGAGAGGCCATGAGGCTGAACTCTGAAGGATCCACAACCCTGTTGTTGTTGAACCTGTCTCCTACCAATCCCCATCACCACAACTGACCGAGCGACCGAGGCGGCCTGCTCTGTAAAAAGCTACTGATTAAAGACTGTCTGGCGTAGAGATCCACTGGAAAAGGCAGGCTGGGTGATTCCGTGTGTGTCTCCATTCGAAGAAGCAGGGAGACTTGCTGGGTGATTCAGGGGAAAACAAGTCACAGCACAGGCCTCTACTAAACTAAGCCTAGCCCTGTAGCAGTAACCCAGCCCTGTAGCAGTAACCCAGCCTTGTAGCAGTAACCCAGCCCTGTAGCAGTAACCCGGTCCTGTAGCAGTAACCCAGCCCTGTAGCAGTAACCCAGCCCTGTAGCAGTAACCCAGCCCTGTAGCAGTAACCCGGCCCTGTAGCAGTAACCCAGCCTTGTAGCAGTAACCCAGCCCTGTAGCAGTAACCCAGCCTTGTAGCAGTAACCCAGCCCTGTAGCAGTAACCCAGCCTTGTAGCAGTAACCCAGCCCTGTAGCAGTAACCCAGCCCTGTAGCAGTAACCCAGCCTTGTAGCAGTAACCCAGCCTTGTAGCAGTAACCCAGCCCTGTAGCAGTAACCCAGCCCTGTAGCAGTAACCCAGCCTTGTAGCAGTAACCCAGCCCTGTAGCAGTAACCCAGCCTTGTAGCAGTAACCCGGCCCTGTAGCAGTAGCCCAGCCTTGTAGCAGTAACCCAGCCTTGTAGCAGTAACCCAGCCCTGTAGCAGTAACCCAGTCTTGTAGCAGTAACCCAGCCCTGTAGCAGTAACCCAGCCCTGTAGCAGTAAACCAGCCTTGTAGCAGTAACCCATCCCTGTAGCAGTAACCCAGCCCTGTAGCAGTAACCCAGCCCTGTAGCAGTAACCCAGCCCTGTAACAGTAACCCGACCCTGTAGCAGTAACCCAGCCCTGTAGCAGTAACCCAGCCCTGTAGCAGTAACCCAGCCTTGTAGCAGTAACCCAGCCCTGTAGCAGTAACCCAGCCCTGTAGCAGTAACCCAGCCCTGTAACAGTAACCCGACCCTGTAGCAGTAACCCAGCCCTGTAGCAGTAAACCAGCCCTGTAGCAGTAACCCAGCCCTGTAGCAGTAACCCAGCCTTGTAGCAGTAACCCAGCCCTGTAGTGGCTGGGCTACTGTGTATGTAAGGTGTATGTAAACTTCCGACATCAACTGTATTTTTGTGAGTGAGTGAGTGGATGCTACCACTGGTCCCAACCCCATTAGCTGTGCTCACAGCCTGGAAGTAGATGCTGTAGCTCTTCTGGGGCAGTAGGGGGGCGTTCCAGTACCCATTACCATAATACCACTAGAACAACCATTAACACACACACCTTAATATCCCTAGTTGAGGTACCCACCCCGTTAGCCGTGCTGACCGCCTGGTAGTAGATGCTGTAGCTCTTCTGCGGCAGTAGGGGGGTGTTCCAGTATCCACCGTAGGTCTTGTTGTCTCCCACAGTGAAGGGTTGAGGAGCCTGTAGCCCTACGGCGAGGAACTCAGCTGTGAAGTAGTACCCAGAGTTCAGGACCGTGGAGTTCTGGAAGTGGATGGGGACAGGGTAACAGCGGAGAATCTCAACCGCTCCCCTCCTCGCCCTCTGAGGCCTCTCCTCTTCTACCACCACCTGGTACCCACTATGGGGGAGGGGGGGGCGGTAGGAGTAGGGGAGAGAGGTAAGATGTGGAAGGAGGGAAGAGAGGTAAGATGTGGGAGGAGGGAAGAGAGGTAAGATGGAGGGGATAGAGGTAAGATGGAGGGGAGAGAGGTAAGAGTGGGAGAAGGAGGGGAGAGAGGTAAGAAGGAGGGGATAGAGGTAAGATGTGGAAGGAGGGAAGAGAGGTATGAGTGGGAGAAGGAGGGGAGAGAGGGAAGATGTGGAAGGAGGGAAGAGAGGTGGGAGAGAGGTAAGATGGAGGGGATAGAGGTAAGAGTGGGAGAAGGAGGGGAGAGAGGTAAGATGGAGGGGATAGAGGTAAGAGTGGGAGAAGGAGGGGAGAGAGGTAAGATGGAGGGGAGAGAGGTAAGAGTGGGAGAAGGAGGGGAGAGAGAATATTGGGGAAGGGGTGAAGAAGGGGAGAGAGGTAAGAGTGGGAGAAGGAGGGGAGAGAGGTAAGATGGAGGGGAGAGAGGTAAGAGTGGGAGAAGGAGGGGAGAGAGAATATTGGGGAAGGGGTGAAGAAGGGGAGAGAGGTAAGATGGAGGGGATAGAGGTAAGAGTGGGAGAAGGAGGGGAGAGAGGTAAGATGGAGGGGATAGAGGTAAGAGTGGGAGAAGGAGGGGAGAGAGGTAAGATGGAGGGGATAGAGGTAAGAGTGGGAGAAGGAGGGGAGAGAGGTAAGATGGAGGGGATAGAGGTAAGAGTGGGAGAAGGAGGGGAGAGAGGTAAGATGGAGGGGATAGAGGTAAGATGGAGGGGAGAGAGGTAAGAGTGGGAGAAGGAGGGGAGAGAGGTAAGATGGAGGGGATAGAGGTAAGATGGAGGGGAGAGAGGTAAGAGTGGGAGAAGGAGGGGAGAGAGGTAAGATGGAGGGGATAGAGGTAAGATGGAGGGGAGAGAGGTAAGAGTGGGAGAAGGAGGGGAGAGAGGTAAGATGGAGGGGATAGAGGTAAGATGGAGGGGAGAGAGGTAAGAGTGGGAGAAGGAGGGGAGAGAGGTAAGATAGGGGAAAAAATGGGGGATACGTGAATACAGTATTCTAGAATTAACAAAGCATATTTGTAAAATATATGATGTAAGACTTTAAATAACCAACTAATTTGTTTTAATTTGTGTACCAAGAAACCCAGTTGAACCCCTGTTGTAGTATGACCATTATCAACACACACCTAAGATGTTTTCTACGAACCTAAACTCTCCCTTTATGATTTCCCTCTTCCTGTCTGTCTGTGACCCAGGTGTCATGACACAACCTACCCTCTGACCTCTAACCCCTGCCCTTGTTAAGGGGACAGTTAATTAGTGTTGTGATTCTTCCTGCTGCCTTTCAGCAGTAGTTAATATTTAAACACCTCTCTCCTCCCAGTCCAGCTGCACTAAGTGAGGTTGTATAGCGATATACTGGATGACTATGTTATAAGGAAAGGATCTGAGAGAACTCTGTGGTTTCTCTTCAACATTAGGTTGCAAAAAAAATGTAAACAACTTTTCCAAAATTCCCCAGTTTTCCAGAAATCATGGTTTTAGTATTCTGGATTTCCTGCTTACTCCTTCCTGATTTCAGAAATGTTCTAACCAGGGTCTCTATAAAACCTAGGAAGGGACATATTTTTTTTTTTTTATTTAACCTTGTTTTAACTAGGCAAGTCAGTTAAGAACTAATTCTTATTTACAATGACGGCCTACCCCCGGCCAAACCCAAACCCGGACGACGCTGGGCCAATTGTGCGACGCCCTATGGGACTCCCAATCACGGCCGGTTGTAATACAGCCTGGAATCGAACCAAGGTCTGTAGTGACGCCTCTAGCACTGAGATGCTGTTCCTTAGACCACTGCACCACTTCGGGGGGACAATATTGTCTCTTTCTAATATTTGTGGGACATGAACCAAACCCCATTCCCATGTAAATTAGGCTGTTGTGTGGTATAGAGCTTCACCAAGACCTCACTAGGACCACAAGTTTCATTAACAACCCTACAAACACCTTTTGAAGAACTTGGGGTGAAAGGTCAAACACCATATGAAGCACTGGGGGGTGAAAGGTCAAACACCATATGAAGCACTGGGGGGTGAAAGGTCAAACACCATATGAAGCACTGGGGTGTGAAAGGTCAAACACCAGTGTAAATGGGTTTCTGCAGTAGAATACCAGTGTAAATGGGTTTCTGCAGTAGACTACCAGTGTAAATGAGTTTCTGCAGTAGAATACCAGTGTAAATGGGTTTCTGCAGTAGAATACCAGTGTAAATGAGTTTCTGTAGTAGAATACCAGTGTAAATGAGTTTCTGCAGTAGAATACCAGTGTAAATGAGTTTCTGCAGTAGAATACCAGTGTAAATGGGTTTCTGCAGTAGAATACCAGTGTAAATGAGTTTCTGTAGTAGAATACCAGTGTAAATGGGTTTCTGCAGTAGACTACCAGTGTAAATGAGTTTCTGCAGTAGAATACCAGTGTAAATGGGTTTCTGCAGTAGAATACCAGTGTAAATGAGTTTCTGTAGTAGAATACCAGTGTAAATGAGTTTCTGCAGTAGACTACCAGTGTAAATGCATTATCTTCTCATTAATTAATTGAACAAGCACAAAAACAGCTCACCTCTGTTATGGCATTATGTCCCGTTCTATATGAATGTAAAGACAAATCTAAATGAGATAAGATAGAAAACGAATGTCAACAAGCTAATTATTGCTAAGAAAAATATATTTTTTAAATGAGGTGCAGTGAAATGTGTTGTTTGACAGGGTCATCCACAGTAGTACGGAGTCCCTGGAGCAGATTAGGGTTGAGTGCCTTGCTCAAGGGCACATGGACAGATGTTTCACCTTGTCAGGAATTTCGACCAGCAACCTATTTAGTCACTGGCCCAAAACACTAACCACTAGGCTACCTGCCGTCCTCCTAACACAGATTATTTAACAAATGTCCCTTTTCGTTTTCTCTGTACGTTCAAACATGACTGTAATTAACTGTAATTAACACTTGAGTTTTCAGTTTTCGTAATTCCTGAGAGGTGTGTACAGTGCACGTCAGTGACGCCCCAGCAGAAGACAGTCTCGATTGAACTTTTCATCAAACACTTGTGACTTCTGAAATGACTTTTCTATTTCTCTGTTCTATCACGGTGGTAATTAGCTGCTGTGTTGTAGTTTTAAACACGTCCTTTTAAATGAATGTCAGACAAGCCTCTCCAATCAAGGTTTGTTATTCTTCCTGCCCTACACGCTCTCTCACTCTCTTTCTCTCTCTCTCTCTCTCTCTCTCTCTCTCTCTCTCTCTCTCTCTCTCTCACAGCTGGTAACTCAATAGATGTAGCTAACAGGTCTGTCGGTGTGAGGAGAATACTAACACAGCCGTCTATTACACAGATACTTTCTCTCCATGCTAAGGAGGCCATCCTAGACAGAGAGGCCATCCCAGACGAGGCCATCCTAGACAGAGAGGCCATCGTAGACAGAGAGGCCATCCCAGACGAGGCCATCCTAGACAGAGAGGCCATCGTAGACAGAGAGGCCATCCCAGACGAGGCCATCCTAGACAGAGAGGACATCCCAGACGAGGCCATCCTAGACAGAGAGGCCATCCCAGACGAGGCCATCCTAGACGAGGACATCCCAGACAGAGAGGCCATCCCAGACAGAGAGGCCATCCCAGACACAGAGGCCATCCCAGACAGAGAGGCCATCCCAGACAGAGAGGCCTTCCCAGACACAGAGGCCATCCCAGACAGAGAGGCCATCCCAGACAGAGAGGCCTTCCCAGACAGAGAGGCCATCCCAGACAGAGAGGCCTTCCCAGACAGAGAGGCCTTCCCAGACAGAGAGGCCTTCCCAGACAGAGAGGCTATCCCAGACAGAGATGGCTTCCCAGACAGAGAGGCCTTCCCAGACAGAGAGGCCATCCCAGACAGAGAGGCCATCCCAGACAGAGAGGCCTTCCCAGACAGAGAGGCCATCCCAGACAGAGAGGGCTTCCCAGACAGAGAGGCCTTCCCAGACAGAGAGGCCATCCCAGACAGAGAAGGCACTGTGAGGGGTTCTATCTGGTTTTCGAGGGGGCTGGGTAGTGATTCAACTAAACAAATATACCTCCACTGAGAGGAAATGGAAAGAGATGGTGACCTTTGAGAGTTTGAAAAATAAATTAGTAAAGAGGTTAATAAGAGGTGAGAGAGTGGGGGGGGGGGTAGAGAGCAAGAGAGAGAGGGGGGGGTAGAGAGCAAGATAGAGAGAGGGGGGGGGTAGAGAGCAAGAGAGAGAGGGGGGGGGGGTAGAGAGCAAGAGAGAGAGAGGGGGGGTAGAGAGCAAGAGAGAGAGGGGGGGGTAGAGAGCAAGAGAGAGAGAGGGGGGGTAGAGAGCAAGAGAGAGAGAGGGGGGGGGGGTAGAGAGCAAGAGAGAGAGGGGGGGGGGGTAGAGAGCAAGATAGAGAGAGAGAGGGAGGAAGAGATAGACAGAGAGGATGGAGGGAGAGAGAGAGAGAGAGGGGGGGGGGGGGGGAGAGAGACAGACAGAGACAGAGCGAGAGAGAGGGGGGGGTAGAGAGCAAGAGAGAGAGAGAGAGGGGAGTAGAGAGCAAGAGAGAGAGAGGGGGTAGAGAGCAAGAGAGAGAGGGAGAGAGAAGGAGGAAGAGATAGACAGAGGATGGAGGGAGAGAGAGGGAGAGAGAGGGGGGGGGATAGACAGAGAGGATGGATGAGAGAGAGACAGAGCGAGAGAGAGAGAGAGGGAAGAGATAGACAGAGAGGATGGAGGGAGAGAGAGACAGAGCGAGAGAGAGAGAGGGGGGAGGAAGAGAGACAGAGAGGATGGAGGGAGAGAGAGACAAAGAGGGAGAGACAGTGAGAGAAAGAGAGACAGAAACACAAAGAAAGAGAAAGGGAGAGAGAGAGACAGAGAGAGAGAGAGAGAGAGAGAGAGAGAGAGAGAGAGAGACAGAGACAGAGAGAGAGAGGGAGAGAGGGAGAGAGACAGAGAGAGAGAGAGAGAGAGACAGAGACAGAGACAGAGAGAGAGAGACAGAGAGAGAGAGAGAGAGAGAGAGACAGAGACAGAGAGAGAGAGAGGGAGAGAGAGACAGAGAGAGAGAGAGACAGAGACAGAGAGAGAAAGAGAGAGAGGAAGAGAGACACAAACAAAGAAAGAGAGGGAGAAACTCTGACTAACTATTAAAAGAGAGGGAGAAAGGGATAGAAAGAGATCGAGACATTTATCTATTTCACTTGCTTTGGCAATGTAAACATGTTTCCCATGCCAATAAAGCCCTTTGAATTGAATTGAACTGAGAGCGAGACAACAGAGAGACAGAGAGAGAGAGAGCGGAGGTGGCAGTCAGTCTCTCCTGTGGATTTAGGCAATGTGTTAAAAGAGTGACAGCGTCTTCACATTTGTTAGGAAGAGTTCAATATTTGATGTGTTTGTCAACACAATCTACCTGAAAACAGTTTTTTTTTCCCCTACTAAGGCTGAATTAGTAAAAGTTTTCTTACAAGCCCAGGATGACAACTGTATTGACACCAGTGGGCATTTGTGTGATTATTTCAAATCAAAGTTTATTTATCAAGTACTCAGATTAGCAGAAGTTAAAGCAGGCGCAGCGTAATGTCTAATAGTACAAGTAAAAAAATATTAAGAAATATCAGAAAGAGCCATTAATTACGGGAGAAAGCAAAGTCAAACTCCGGAATATACATGTGTGATGTAGATAGATAGTATGGAACATATCTAAGTAGGAAAAAGGTATGTACAATAGTAGTTATATGGATGAGTTATGTCCAGAATACAGTATGTACTGTACATATGGATGAGTTATGTCCAGAATACAGTATGTACTGTACATATGGATGAGTTATGTCCAGAATACAGTATGTACTGTACATATGGATGAGTTATGTCCAGAATACAGTATGTACTGTACATATGGATGAGTTATGTCCAGAATACAGTATGTACTGTACATATGGATGAGTTATGTCCAGAATACAGTATGTACTGTACATATGGATGAGTTATGTCCAGAATACAGTATGTACTGTACATATGGATGAGTTATGTCCAGAATACAGTATGTACTGTACATATGGATGAGTTATGTCCAGAATACAGTATGTACTGTACATATGGATGAGTTATGTCCAGAATAGGTATGTACTGTACATATGGATGAGTTATGTCCAGAATACAGTATGTACTGTACATATGGATGAGTTATGTCCAGAATACAGTATGTACTGTACATATGGATGAGTTATGTCCAGAATACAGTATGTACTGTACATATGGATGAGTTATGTCCAGAATACAGTATGTACTGTACATATGGATGAGTTATGTCCAGAATACAGTATGTACTGTACATATGGATGAGTTATGTCCAGAATAGGGTATGTACTGTACATATGGATGAGTTATGTCCAGAATACAGTATGTACTGTACATATGGATGAGTTATGTCCAGAATACAGTATGTACTGTACATATGGATGAGTTATGTCCAGAATACAGTATGTACTGTACATATGGATGAGTTATGTCCAGAATACAGTATGTACTGTACATATGGATGAGTTATGTCCAGAATACAGTATGTACTGTACATATGGATGAGTTATGTCCAGAATACAGTATGTACTGTACATATGGATGAGTTATGTCCAGAATACAGTATGTACTGTACATAAGAAGTTTTATTTTTCTATTTCACCTTTATTTAACCAGGTAGGCCAGATCATCTTTATTTAACCAGGTAGGCCAGATCATCTTTATTTAACCAGGTAGGCCAGATCACCTTTATTTAACCAGGTAGGCCAGATCACCTTTATTTAACCAGGTAGGCCAGATCATCTTTATTTAACCAGGTAGGCCAGATCATCTTTATTTAACCAGGTAGGCCAGATCACCTTTATTTAAACAGGTAGGCCAGATCACCTTTATTTAACCAGGTAGGCCAGATCACCATTATTTAACCAGGTAGGCCAGATCACCTTTATTTAACCAGGTAGGCCAGATCACCATTATTTAACCAGGTAGGCCAGATCACCTTTATTTAACCAGGTAGGCCAGATCACCATTATTTAACCAGGTAGGCCAGTTCACCTTTATTTAACCAGGTAGGCCAGATCACCTTTATTTAACCAGGTAGGCCAGTTCACCTTTATTTAACCAGGTAGGCCAGTTCACCTTTATTTAACCAGGTAGGCCAGATCACCTTTATTTAACCAGGTAGGCCAGTTCACCTTTATTTAACCAGGTAGGCCAGTTCACCTTTATTTAACCAGGTAGGCCAGATCACCTTTATTTAACCAGGTTGGCCAGTTCACCTTTATTTAACCAGGTAGGCCAGTTCACCTTTATTTAACCAGGTAGGCCAGATCACCTTTATTTAACCAGGTAGGCCAGTTCACCTTTATTTAACCAGGTAGGCCAGTTCACCTTTATTTAACCAGGTAAGCCAGTTGAGAACAAGTTCTCATTTACAACTGCGACCTCAAAGCAAAGCAGTGCGACACTTATAACAACACAGAGTTACACATGGAATAAACAAAACATATAGTCAATAATCCAATAGAAAAAGTCTATATACAGTGTGTGTAAATGAAGTAAGATAAGGGAGGTAAGGCAATAAATAGGCCATAGTGACGAAATTTCGGCATTCGACTCTGTCGATCCCCATATTCTTATCGGCAGACTCAGTAGCCTCAGTTTTTCTAATGACTGCCTTGCCTGGTTCACCAACTACTTTGCAGACAGAGTTCAGTGTGTCAAATCGGAGGGCATGTTGTCCAGTCCTCTGGAAGTCTCTATGGGGGTACCACAGGGTTAAATTCTCAGGCCGACTCTTTTCTCTGTATATATCAATGATGTTGCTCTTGCTGCAGGCGATTCCCTGATCCAACACTACGCAGACGACACCATTCTGTATACTTCTGGCCCTTCCTTGGACACTGTGCTATCTAACCTCCAAACGAGCTTCAATGCCATACAACACTCCTTCCGTGGCCTCCAACTGCTCTTAAACGCTAGTAAAACCAAATGCATGCTTTTCAACCGCTCGCTGCCTGCACCCGCACGCCTGACTAGCTTCACCACCCTGGATGGTTCCGACCTTGCATATGTGGACATCTATAAGTACCTAGGTGTCTGGCTAAACTGCAAACTCTCCTTCCAGACTCATATCAAACATCTCCAATCTAAAATCAAATCTAGAGTCCGCTTTCTATTCCACAACAAAGCCTCCTTCACTCACGCCGCCAAACTTACCCATGTAAAATGTATGCTCTAGTCGGCTGGCCCTCGTTACATATTCGTCGCCAGACCCACTGGCTCCAGGTCATCTACAAGTCCATGCTCGGTAAAGCTCCGCCTTATCTCAGTTCACTGGTCACGATGGCAACACCCACCCGTAGCACGCGCTCCAGCAGGTGTATCTCACTGACCATCCCTAAAGCCAAAACCTCATTTGGCCGCCTTTCCTTCCAGTTCTCTGCTGCCTGTGACTGGAACGAATTGCAAAAATTGCTGAAGTTGGAGACTTTTATCTCCCTCACCAACTTCAAACATCTGCTATCTGAGCAGCTAACTGATCGCTGCAGCTGTACATAGTCCATCGGTATATAGCCCACCCAATTTACCTACCTCATCCCCATACTGTTTTTATTTATTTACTTTTCTGCTCTTTTGCACACCAGTATCTCTACCTGCACATGACCATCTGATAATTTATCACTCCAGTGATAATCTGCCTTTTGCACACAATGTATATAGACTCTTTTTTTCTACTGTGTTATTGACTTGTTTATTGTTTACTCCATGTGTACCTCTGTGTTGTTGTCTGTTCACACTGCTATGCTTTATCTTGGCCAGGTCGCAGTTGTAAATGACAACTTGTTCTCAACTAGCCTACCTGGTTAAATAAAGGTGAAATATATATTTTCTTTAAATAATAATAATTACAATTTAGCAAATAAACACTGGAGTGATAGACGTGGAGAAGATGAATTTGCAAGTAGAGATACTGGGGTGCAAAGGAGCAAAAAAATATATAAAACAATATGGGGATGAGGTAGTTGGGTGGGCTATTTACAGATGGGCTATGTACAGGTGCAATGATCGGTAAGCTGCTCTGACAGCTGATACTTAAAGTTAGTGATGGAGATATAAGTCTCCAGCTTCAGTGATTTTTGCAATTCGTTCCAGTCATTGGCAGCAGAGAACTGGGGGTGACCAGTGAAATATACCTGCTGGAGCACGTGCTACAGGTGGGTGCTGCTATGGTGGCCAGTGAGCTGAGATAAGGTGTGGCTTTACCTAGGAAAGGCTTATAGATTACCTGGAGCCAGTGGGTTTGGCAATGAATATGAAGTGAGGGCCAGCCAACGCAGTGAGTAATCAATTTCTGAACAATACAAATTTGTCTGCACCTGCTCCCTCTCCCTGGTGCTCGAAGGCACCAGGCTGCCCATCGTTACGCACACCTGTCACCATCGTTACACGCATCATCGCTTCATTGGACTCACCTGGACTCCTTCACTTTATTGATTGCTTTCTCTATATCTGTCTGTTCCTCAGTTTGATCCTTGTGTCAGCATTAAGGGAGTAGTACACAGCATTGTACAATATCTTCAGTTTCTTGGCAATTTCTCGCATGGAATAGCATTCATTTCTCAGAACAAGAATAGACTGATGAGTTCCAAAAGAAAGGTCTTTGTTTCTGGCCATTTTGAGCCTGTAATCAAACCCACAAATGCTGAGGCTCCGGACACTCAACTAGTCTAAAGAAGGACAGTTTTATTGCTTCTTTAATCAGGACAACAGTTTTCAGCGGTGCTAACATAATTGCAAAAGGGTTTTCTAATGATCAATTAGCCTTTTAAAATGCTAAACTAGGATTAGCTAACACAACGTGCCATTGGAACACAGGAGTGATGGTTGCTGATAATGGGCCTCTGTGCGCCTATGTGGATATTTCATAAAAAATCAGCTGTTTCCAGCTACAATAGTCATTTACAACATTAACAATGTCTACACTGTATTTCTGATCAATTTGATGTTATTTTAATGGACAAAAAATGTGCTTTTCTTTAAAAAACAAGGACATTTCTTTCTTGTTTTTCATGGAATCAACAATATTGAAAAATGTATTGAACTTAGTTGGAAATTAACTAACTGTATTGATCTCTGCGATCTCTGCAATCACATGAACAGAAACATCACTAACCAAACAACGGTCTCTGATTGGTGCACAGTTTAATTAAAGGTCAACTACAAAAATTCACATTTCTTAGGTTTTTCTCAAACCTCAAAACTGATGTGGTTTTAGCTGTTGTTGTGGACTTACAATGTTGTTTTTCTATTCAAATTGTTTTGACACATTTTATTCAACATGGTGAAGTACTTCGGTCTCTCAAATAACACAATATTTTGTATTGTACTGTGGGCTTGACATGAGTCTCTGCTGTATACAGAGGAGACAACAGAAAAACCTTCAGACACGTCACTTGGGTCTACTTGGCATACTTGAGAAAAAGTTATAGTCCTTTTCACAACAACAGAAATATACATTTTGTTTTGTAATGGGTCCACATTTCACTGCAAGTAAGGTTGGAACAAAATGCAGTAAAAAATTAAATTAAAAAACTATTTTTACCTTGACAGTTTCCCTACCATGCGAATTTGATATTTAATAATTTGATAATAACGGCGATTTGTGTCCTATTTTGTGATTCTGTGATGATTCCGTTGTAATCACTGATGTCATGCTGATGTCCCTCAGAGCCGTCGACTCCCTGTCACCACACGCTGGTACCACCACTTACTGCAAGCATCAGAAGGCATCAGATAACACAACTCATTTATAAATTCAATTCAATTCAATTCACTACAGCAAGATGGGGAAAAACAACAAACATCAGCAGAACAACCAGCAAAGACAACCTACATCAAGATCAGATCAGATATATCAGATATCAGATATTTGGACAGCAGAACAACCAGCAAAGACAACCTACATCAAGATCAGATCAGATATATCAGATATCAGATATTTGGACAGTAGAACAACCAGCAAAGACAACCTACATCAAGATCAGATCAGATATATCAGGTATCAGATATTTGGACAGCAGAACAACCAGCAAAGACAACCTACATCAAGATCAGATCAGATATATCAGATATCAGATATTTGGACAGTAGAACAACCAGCAAAGACAACCTACATCAAGATCAGATCAGATATATCAGATATCAGATATTTGGACAGCAGAACAACCAGCAAAGACAACCTACATCAAGATCAGATCAGATATATCAGATATCAGACATTTGGACAGTAGAACAACCTGCAAAGACAACCTACATCAAGATCAGATCAGATATATCAGATATTTGGACAGCAGAACAACCAGCAAAGACAACCTACATCAAGATCAGATCAGATATATCAGATATCAGATATTTGGACAGTAGAACAACCAGCAAAGACAACCTACATCAAGATCAGATCAGATATATCAGATATCAGATATTTGGACAGTAGAACAACCAGCAAAGACAACCTACATCAAGATCAGATCAGATATATCAGATATCAGATATTTGGACAGTAGAACAACCAGCAAAGACAACCTACATCAAGATCAGATCAGATATATCAGATATCAGATATTTGGACAGTAGAACAACCAGCAAAGACAACCTACATCAAGATCAGATCAGATATATCAGATATCAGATATTTGGACAGTAGAACAACCAGCAAAGACAACCTACATCAAGATCAGATCATTATTTGGACATGTTTTGTCGTTTGGTCTGATTCTGACCCAAAGCTAAAAAAAAGAAGTTAAATCAAAGTTATTTTACTAAAATCATCTACCAATATAATCAGTGCTTAATAACAGTGTTTTTCATTGATAAAATAAGGGGCTTAGGTGGTGGGCAGGGGGCATGGCAATGGGCGCAGTCGGCCTGTCGGAGTGGCTGAATTTTTAGAGAACATTTTAGTGGCCTCCATCTTGTTGGTGCAGAGAAATGTCTGCATTTTTAACCCAATTTTCTGCAATTCCACACATTTATCCATGAAGCTGAGAATTTTAGGTTTGTTGTTGTTGCAGTTTTAAAGATAATTTCCTGCAACTCTTGGTATTTTGCTGTGGTCTTTAGCTGAAACATAATAAATAAAATATATAGGTCCATTTATTTATTTTTTACACTGTTCGGACTTGGCCTGAAGGTGGCCAGATTTTTTTTTTTAGGTGAGCCCAGCCGAAGGATTTCAACGGCAGGACAACGTCCTGGTTGACTTTGACTGATATAGGCGCTGGTACTCTTTAAAATGTAGGTACTCAGTTCTAGTGAGCTCCTGCCCAAGTCACGAAAGGAATTCTGTAAGAGGCAGGTCAGACGAACTGGTAGAAAACATACATAACTTTTAATAACAAAAACTGTTTTTTTCACCTCAGATCCCACAGCTGACACCACATGACGGCCCCTCTCTCTTGCTACATCAAAATAATTGCGGCTAATTCCTAATTCCAAACGCCTGCACTCCCGACCATCTCTCCCCTGAGCAGAAAATTGAAAAAAAAGGGATTTAAAAAAAAGCAAAGGGAGGAGGAGAAAGGATTAGGGGAGTCTGGGGGGGTCTGGGGGAGTCTGGGGGGGTCTGAGGGAGTCTGGGGGAGTCTGGGGGGGGTCTGGGGGGTCTGGGGGGGTCTGGGGGAGTCTGGGGGGGTCTGGGGGAGCCTGAATTCCTACCGTGGAGCACACACACCCACACACACCCACAGACACCCCCCCCCGACCCACACACACACACGCACACAGACACACACACACACAGACACACAGACACACACAGGTGAACGGCTGCTACACTCCTTTCCGCCCCTCCTCCCCACCCACCACTCCCCGTGTGATGCCAACTAAATATGGAGGATTGACTTGGCATCGACTGGATTGTGACCTGAAATTCGGGTACATTTTTTTATGTGATAGGCTGGGGGAGGGGGGTGTGATAACCAGGGGGAGGAGAGTAAGATAACCGGGGGGGGGGGGGGGAATAACCAGGGGGGGGTGATAACCATGGGGGGGGTGAAAACCATGGGGAGGAGGGTGTGATAACCAGGGGGGGGGGGGGTGATAACCATGGGGAGGAGGGGGTGATAACCAGGGGGAGGGGGGTGATAACCATGGGGAGGAGGGGGTGATAACCAGTGGGAAGGAGGGTGCGATAACCAGGGGGAGGGGGTGCGATAACCAGTGGGGAGGAGGTTACTTGCTATCTTTCGTCCAGTTCTCTCTTACTCATCTCCCTCTCCCTCCTTGTCTTTAATGCTAATCGTCTCACCTAGCTGGTGAGCAGTGTTATCAAACCACTGAGAAACTCACTATCTTCTGACCCAGC
>NC_034200.2:40234874-40247374 GCF_002021735.2 Oncorhynchus kisutch | reverse complement strand
ATCATCACTGTTTACTTCCTGTAGTCTAGTTGTTTATCCAGTATCATCACCGTTTACTTCCTGTAGTCTAGTTGTTTATCCAGTATCATCACCGTTTACTTCCTGTAGTCTAGTTGTTTATCCAGTATCATCACCGTTTACTTCCTGTAGTCTAGTTGTTTATCCAGTATCATCACTGTTTACTTCCTGTAGTCTAGTTGTTTATCCAGTATCATCACCGTTTACTTCCTGTAGTCTAGTTGTTTATCCAGTATCATCACCGTTTACTTCCTGTAGTCTAGTTGTTTATCCAGTATCATCACCGTTTACTTCCTGTAGTCTAGTTGTTTATCCAGTATCATCACCGTTTACTTCCTGTAGTCTAGTTGTTTATCCAGTATCATCACCGTTTACTTCCTGTAGTCTAGTTGTTTATCCAGTATCATCACTGTTTACTTCCTGTAGTCTAGTTGTTTATCCAGTATCATCACCGTTTACTTCCTGTAGTCTAGTTGTTTATCCAGTATCATCACTGTTAATGTGGAATAAGTCAAGGGGTGTGAATACTTTCTGTGTATAATGTATAAAAGCCCACTTTAAGACACCACTCCTGCTTCCTCCCCATAGTAGAAAAACATTCATTATAATTCCAATTTCAATTCACAAAGGATCAGTTTGGAGTGCTGCATAATTTGTGTCCATCAAGTTTCTGAAATGCTTGGAGGCTTCTTCTCATTTGGTCTTTGTCTGCGTGTGGAATGAGTCTGGCTTGTGTGTGTGTGTGTGTGTGTGTTATTTGGTCTTTGTCTGGTGGAATGAGTCTGCTGTGATGCCAAATCCTATAAAATAGAGAGGAGAGAGAGAGATAGATAGAGAGAGTGGAGAAGAGAGAGAGAGAGAGATAGAGACAGAGAGAGAGACAGAGAGAGAGAGAGAGCGAGAGAGACAGAGAGAGATAGAGAGAGAGAGACAGAGAGAGATAGAGAGAGGAGAGAGAGATTAAAATGACACTGACGTGACGACAGAAGGGAAGGAAAACTAAAAAGTGATTAATTGTGCAAATGAATGCTTATAATGTTTCCTAGCTGGGAAAATGTAAATTGAGCTTTTGTTAGGGTGCTGGACATTAACTCATGTCTGTGTTGATTGGACAAGTAAATGATACAGAATGAGAAGCTTTATAATTATGTTCTATACAGTATTGCAGTTATTATAGCGATAGCAGTGATTGCTCATGCTTGCTTTGTCAATACTATTGCCTGCTACAGATGTTGGACCTTCATTTGAGCCAGTTTGCTACAGCAGAAAAAATATTCCTGCAGCAACAGGAAATTAGCTAAATTATTATGTGGATTATAATTAATGGCCTTTTTTGGTGGGGTTGATACAAGTCTGAAATTTCAAAGTGGAAATACACTACACGTTTTACATTTCCTGAATTGCAGGAAAGTTCTCCTGCAACAGGGCGATCAAATTAGGATCCTACACCTGTACATTTTTACCATAGATATTTCGGGACGGTATTACATGAATACGGGTAATATGATGAGTTGAACAGTTGATTGACAGGTGTAGGACTGTAGAAAGATAAACTTTCCTCTAGTGTGGATGCTCACAAATGTTTTATAGTTATATAGCCTACAGTTATCATTATAGTTATATAGCCTATAGTTATCATTATAGTTATATAGCCTATAGTTATCATTATAGTTATATAGCCTATAGTTATCATTATAGTTATATAGCCTATAGTTATCATTATAGTTATATAGCCTATAGTTATCATTATAGTTATATAGCCTATAGTTATCATTATAGTTATATAGCCTATAGTTATCATTATAGTTATATAGCCTATAGTTATCATTATAGTTATATAGCCTATAGTTATCATTATAGCTATATAGCCTATAGTTATCATTATAGTTATATAGCCTATAGTTATCATTATAGTTATATAGCCTATAGTTATCATTATAGTTATATAGCCTATAGTTATCATTATAGTTATATAGCCTATAGTTATCATTATAGCATTATAGCCTATAGTTATCATTATAGTTATATAGACTATAGTTATCATTATAGTTATATAGCCTATAGTTATCATTAAATATATATATGGAACATAATATATAGACATAGTTAACCTATAGTATGGACATGATATATAGACATAGTTAACCTATAGTATGGACATGATATATAGACAGAGATAAATCTTCTTCGGAATCGGTGTCCCTTCCACGGGACGGTTGAGTTAACGTAGGCTAATGCGATTAGCATGAGGTTGAGCTAACGTAGGCTAATGCGATTAGCATGAGGTTGTAAGTAACAAGAACATTTCCCAGGACATAGACATATCTGATATGGGCAGAAAGCTTAAGTCCTTGTTAATCTAACTGCACTGTCCAATTTACAGTAGCGATTACAGTGAAAGAATACCATGCTATTGTTTCATGACAAGTTATTAATAAACAAATTAGGCCCATTTGGGCAGTCTTGAAACAAAATGTTTAACAGAAATACAATGGTTCATTGGATCAGTCTAAAACGTTTTTCTCATCATGGTGACACACTCGTTCTCCAAGCAAGGTGTCTAATAAACCTGAATTGATGAGAATCTTCACAGTACCACAAGACATGAGGGAAAACAAGAAACATGTTGTTGTTTTTTTCAAGGATGCAATATTTGCCGTCATCTAAAATGAATTAAATCAATCAATCTGTCTTTTCACCTCGTACTGAGTGATGATTCCATAGGTCTGGGCTGGTTCTCTCCATTTCAGGATCATCTTCTCTTCATAAGCACTGCCCTGGATGGACTCCAGAGGAACCGCTCCGGGTACTAAGGGGGACCAGAACAAACACATGAGAAACACCTCCCTCCTTAGAGGCACTCCCCTGGAACGACTCTAGAGCAGGGATGGGCAACTTTGATGGAGGGGGTTGGGGACACCAAAAAAATCAGTGAGCAGTGGCTTGTGGGTCGGCATACCCACATCCAATTTTGTAACTCATTTTATGCAATTCTACTCATTTTGCTATTGGGTTGAGGTAAATTGTTTGCAGTAATTCGACCATGCTTACTAAAAGTTTACATAGCTGGCAACTCGACTAATTTACCAATCGCGAAGAATTTCATTGCCGTGGGCTAATTGAGTGACTGCTGTTGCGCAACCACATTTTGACATCACACCGTGTGCTTCTATAATTCCGACTCTCAACAGGCCTGCCAGTTGCCCGCATAAGGCTGCGTTTTTCAGAAGCAGTCCGAATTCTGATTCACTAGTTCTTTCCACTAATTGCGATGTAATTTAAAGCATTACGATGACTGTACCAGTCGCATCGGTATTTCCCAAACATAGAAAGAACGTTCTCCAAGTGCGTCGTTACCCCATCTCACGTCATTTCAACGTCTACTTCTGAGTTGTCAACTAACGTGAATGCAACGTGAAATCAACGAAACATTTCACCATGTTTATTGGATTTAAGGTTTAAAAAATTGGATGAAAAAAAACAAAATTCCCTTCCCTGAGACTTAAGTTAGTTATTTTGATAATACCTCAGTGTATTCCTGGGACTTTGAGACATCTAGTCAGTCTTTAGAGAGTTATAGTCAGTCTTTAGACAGGTCTAGTCAGTCTTTAGAGAGTTATAGTCAGTCTTTAGACAGGTCTAGCCAGTCTTTAGACAGGTCTAGTCAGTCTTTAGACAGGTCTAGTCAGTCATAGTCAGTCTTTAGACAGGTCTAGTCAGTCTTTAGACAGGTCTAGTCAGTCTTTAGACCGGTCTAGTCGGTCTTTAGACAGGTCTAGTCAGTCTTTAGACAGGTCTAGTCAGTCTTTAGACAGGTCTAGTCAGTCTTTAGACAGGTCTAGTCAGTCTTTAGACCGGTCTAGTCGGTCTTTAGACAGGTCTAGTCAGTCTTTAGACAGGTGTAGTCAGTCTTTAGACAGGTCTAGTCAGTCTTTAGACAGTTCTAGTCCGTCTTTAGGCTGGTCTAGTCCATCTTTGGACAGGTCTAGTCAGTCTTTATAGAGTTCCAATCAGTCTTTAGACAGGTCTAGTCAGTCTTTAGACAGGTGTAGTCAGTCTTTAGACAGGTCTAGTCAGTCTTTAGACAGTTCTAGTCCGTCTTTAGACAGGTCTAGTCCATCTTTGGACAGGTCTAGTCAGTCTTTAGAGATTTCTAGTCAGTCTTTAGACAGGTCTAGTCAGTCTTTAGACAGGTCTAGTCAGTCCTAGTCGGTCTTTAGACAGGTCTAGTCAGTCTTTAGACAGGTCTAGTCAGTCTTTAGGTCTAGTCAGTCTTTAGACAGGTCTAGTCAGTCTTTAGACAGGTCTAGTCAGTCCTAGTCAGTCTTTAGGTCTAGTCAGTCTTTAGACAGGCCAAGTCAGTCTTTAGACAGGTCTAGTCAGTCTTTAGACAGGTCTAGTCAGTCCTAGTCAGTCTTTAGGTCTAGTCAGTCTTTAGACAGGCCTAGTCAGTCTTTAAACAGGCCTAGTCAGTCTTTAGACAGGTCTAGTCAGTCCTAGTAAGTCTTTAGAGAGTTCTAGTCAGTCTTTAGACAGGTCTAGTCAGTCTTTAGACAGGTCTAGTCAGTCTTTAGACAGGTCTAGTCAGTCTTTAGACAGGTCTAGTCCATCTTTGGACAGGTCTAGTCAGTCTTTAGAGATTTCTAGTCAGTCTTTAGACAGGTCTAGTCAGTCCTAGTCGGTCTTTAGACAGGTCTGACAGGTCTAGTCAGTCTTTAGACAGGTCTAGTCAGTCTTTAGACAGGTCTAGTCAGTCTTTAGACAGGTCTAGTCAGTCTTTAGACAGGTCTAGTCAGTCTTTAGACAGGTCTAGTCAGTCTTTAGGTCTAGTCAGTCTTTAGACAGGTCTAGTCAGTCTTTAGGTCTAGTCAGTCTTTAGACAGGTCTAGTCAGTCTTTAGACAGGTCTAGTCAGTCCTAGTCAGTCTTTAGGTCTAGTCAGTCTTTAGACAGGTCTAGTCAGTCCTAGTCAGTCTTTAGGTCTAGTCAGTCTTTAGACAGGCCTAGTCAGTCTTTAGACAGGTCTAGTCAGTCTTTAGACAGGTCTAGTCAGTCCTAGTCAGTCTTTAGGTCTAGTCAGTCTTTAGACAGGCCTAGTCAGTCTTTAAACAGGCCTAGTCAGTCTTTAGACAGGTCTAGTCAGTCCTAGTAAGTCTTTAGAGAGTTCTAGTCAGTCTTTAGACAGGTCTAGTCAGTCTTTAGACAGGTCTAGTCAGTCTTTAGACAGGTCTAGTCCATCTTTGGACAGGTCTAGTCAGTCTTTAGAGATTTCTAGTCAGTCTTTAGACAGGTCTAGTCAGTCTTTAGACAGGTCTAGTCAGTCCTAGTCGGTCTTTAGACAGGTCTAGTCAGTCTTTAGACAGGTCTAGTCAGTCTTTAGACAGGTCTAGTCAGTCTTTAGACAGGTATAGTCAGTCTTTAGACAGGTCTAGTCAGTCTTTAGACAGGTCTAGTCAGTCTTTAGACAGGTCTAGTCAGTCCTAGTCAGTCTTTAGGTCTAGTCAGTCTTTAGACAGGCCTAGTCAGTCTTTAGACAGGTCTAGTCAGTCTTTAGACAGGTCTAGTCAGTCCTAGTCAGTCTTTAGGTCTAGTCAGTCTTTAGACAGGCCTAGTTAGTCTTTAAACAGGCCTAGTCAGTCTTTAGACAGGTCTAGTCAGTCCTAGTAAGTCTTTAGAGAGTTCTAGTCAGTCTTTAGACAGGTCTAGTCAGTCTTTAGACAGGCCTAGTCAGTCTTTAGACAGGTCTAGTCAGTCTTTAGACAGGTCTAGTCAGTCTTTAGACAGGTCTAGTCAGTCTTTAGACATGTCTATTCAGTCTTTAGACAGACACGTAATGGACCATTGGAGTAATGCATAGACATTCAGTCACTGTGTTAACGCGAATTAGCATTTGCTCGTGAAAATACCTAACTTGTGTCTCTGTGTTCATATTGGACACAGAGACATAAAAATGGTATCCACAAGTTCATCTGACTCTGGGGAAGTAGATAAAGGGCCTCATTGTCAACATCCTGAAGTATCCCTTTAAGACTCATCAATCATTTATATTTTAGTACATGATATTCAGCCTGCAGCTAAACCTCAGAATAACACTTGATTGCACTGTCCCTGTTTTGTCTGTAGCTCCATGTCTGGTCTCTCTCTGACCCCCACTCTGGGTTCTTTAACACATTTATACACCATAACCCTGTCATAAGCATGTTATAACCATTCTAAGGTATTTATACACCTTCATAACCCTGTCATAAGCATGTTATAACCATTCTGAGGTATTTATACACCTTCATAACCCTGTCATAAGCATGTTATAACCATTCTAAGGTGTTTATACACCATAACCCTGTCATAAGCATGTCATAACCATTCTAAGGTATTTATACACCTTCATATAACCCTGTCATAAGCATGTTATAACCATTCTAAGGTATTTATACACCTTCATATAACCCTGTCATAAGCATGTCATAACCATTCTAAGGTATTTATACACCTTCATATAACCCTGTCATAAGCATGTCATAACCATTCTAAGGTATTTATACACCTTCATATAACCCTGTCATAAGCATGTTATAACCATTCTGTGGTGTTATAACACTCACCGTCTTCATCCGTCTGCAGCTCCATCTCTGGGCTCTCTTTGACCCCCTCTGGGTTCTTGAGGACCAGTTTGACTGACAGGTTGGTGTAGGGAGTCAGGTTGTGGATGGTGTGCTGGGGGTCGCGACCCAGGGTGTCGTAACACACCTCCTCCCGGGTCTCGTCCTTCCCCGCCACTTGGGACCGGTACTGCACCGTCAGGTTGTAGCTATGGCAACGTGTGACGTTGTAGCCGAAAGGCTCCCAGCGAACAGTGACTTGTTTAGATTGGACGTCAACGACTTCTAGATTACTGGGACCGTGGATTGGCTCTGTGGGGGAGATGAAATATATATATATATATATATACGATAGATAAGACCGGGGATTGGCTCTGTGGGGGAGATGAAATATATATATATATATGGATCTCATTAGGAATATGTGTGTGTGTGTGTGTGTGTGTATGTGTGTGTGTGTGTGTGCGTGTATGAGTGAGTATGTGTGTGTGTGTATGTGTGTGTGTATGTGTGTGCGTGTGTGTGTGTGTGTGTGTGATTATCCTAAGCAAATTGTTTATATTATTATGGGATGTGGTGGAAGAAAAAAGACATGAAGGTTTGAACGTAACCTTTGTTCTAACAAAGCCTTTATCATCCCTCCAGACCTACCGGTGACAGTCTCTCTGTATGGGACATATCATCCCTCCAGTGGTGACAGTCTCTCTGTATGGGACATATCATCCCTCCAGTGGTGACAGTCTCTCTGTATAGGACATATCATCCCTCCAGACCTACCGGTGACAGTCTCTCTGTATAGGACATATCATCCCTCCAGTGGTGACAGTCTCTCTGTATAGGACATATCATCCCTCCAGACCTACCGGTGACAGTCTCTCTGTATGGGACATTTCATCCCTCCAGACCTACCGGTGACAGTCTCTCTGTATGGGACATATCATCCCTCCAGACCTACCGGTGACAGTCTCTCTGTATGGGACATATCATCCCTCCAGACCTACCGGTGACAGTCTCTCTGTATGGGACATTCCTATTTCTGGGTATTTCTCTATCTTTGCTCTCTTTCTCCCATCTCTCTTTCTTTCTCTCTTTTGTTCTCGCTCTCTTCCCCATCCCTCTCATCTCTACCCTCCTTTCTCTCATCTCCGTCCTCTTCTCCTCCTACTGTCCCTCTCCCTCCCCCCTCTCCCATACAGGAGGCGAGCAGACTAGCAGCCAGAGCTCACGGTAATGGGATCCATTTCCCTTCCATGTTAAAGTTTCAGTCCATTTCTCCAACATTATACCACCTATTAGCTGGTGCCAGGGCTCAATTGAACCTCCTCCAGGAGACACCAACAGTTCCTAGGGAGAAAACTGGAGGAGAGGAGACTAGGGAGAGTACTGGAGGAGAGGAGACTAGGGAGAGGACTGGAGGAGAGGAGACTATGGAGAGGACTGGAGGAGAGGAGACTAGGGAGAGGAGACTAGGGAGAGGACTGGAGGAGAGGAGACTAGGGAGAGGACTGGAGGAGAGGAGACTATGGAGAGGACTGGAGGAGAGGAGACTAGGGAGAGGAGACTAGGGAGAGGGATGGAGGAGAGGAGACTAGAGAGAATACTGGAGGAGAGGAGACTAGGGAGAGGAGAGTAGGGAGAGGGCTGGAGGAGAGGAGACTAGGGAGAGGACTGGAGGAGAGGAGACTAGGGAGAGGACTGGAGGAGAGGAGACTAGGGAGAGGACTGGAGGAGAGGAGACTAGGGAGAGGACTGGAGGAGAGGAGACTAGGGAGAGGACTGGAGGAGAGTAGACTAGGGAGAGAACTGGAGGAGAGGAGACTAGGGAGAGGACTGGAGGAGAGGAGACTAGGAGGGGACTGGAGGAGAGGAGACTAGGGAGAGGGCTGGAGGAGAGGAGTCTAGGGAGAGGGCTGGAGGAGAGTAGACTAGGGAGAGAACTGGAGGAGAGGAGACTAGGGAGAGGACTGGAGGAGAGGAGACAAGGGAGAGGACTGGAGGAGAGGAGACTAGGGAGAGGACTGGAGGAGAGGAGACTAGGGAGAGGACTGGAGGAGAGGAGACTAGGGAGAGGACTGGAGGAGAGGAGACTAGGGAGAATACTGGAGGAGAGTAGACTAGGGAGAGGACTGGAGGAGAGGAGACTAGGGAGAGGACTGGAGGATAGGAGACTAGGGAGAGGACTGGAGGATAGGAGACTAGGGAGAATACTGGAGGAGAGGAGACTAGGGAGAGGACTGGAGGAGAGGAGACTAGGGAGAGGACTGGAGGAGAGGAGACTAGGGAGAGGACTGGACTCTCTTATTCTGTTTCTAATCGGGACGCCACAAAAATGAAAACCAAGTATCAATGGAGCCACAAGAGCATACAAAATATGTGACGATTTCTATAAAATGTACTGTTCAACTCAACAGTGTTTGATTTCAATTCAATTAGATTTGGCAGATGACCAAAATTGCAATGAAAATCCCCCAGTTGAAATCATTTTTAATCCTCATAAACCATCCAATAAGCAAGCTATTACAATTAATCAGTGTGATGACTACAAGTGTTGGCAATGTACACAATAATCAATGGTTCTCGGGAAATTAGGTCACGGCACAGAGCGAGAGAGCGAGAGAGAGAGAGAGAGAGAGAGAGAGAGAGAGAGAGAGAGAGAGTGAGGTAAAGATACAAAGAGGCAAGACAGGCTGCTGTTAAATGAAAGATGGAACAACACTTTGAGAGAAGAGAAGAGGTGTGATCTCTCCATCTCTCCTGTGCTTTAATAGAGAAGATGAAAGGAGCCGTGAAGGTAGAGACATATAAAGGGAACAGAGGAGACAAAGATAAGCAGAACCCGTCAGCTGATTGAAGACAGAGGAGGGGAGTGTGTGTGTGTGTGTGTGTGTGTGTGTGTGTGTGTGTGTGTGTGTGTGTGTGTGTGTGTGTGTGTGTGTGTGTGTGTGTGTGTGTGTGTGTGTGTGTGTGTGTGTGTGTGTGTGTGTGTGTGGCTATGAAGTAAGGACTCAGACTCCCAACTAATACATGGAAAGCACAGGAAAGTATGACGTCAAAGGGCGAATGAGAATACTGAGTGGTTCCTGGAAGGAGGAAGCATCCCAACGTTCTCGTCAACATCATAAAGGTTTCTTCAACTCTGTGATATCTTGTTTTCAGTATCTTCTTGGTAAATATGACTTCCGAAAGCATCAAAATATATCGTTCTGTACTATACACTGTAAATTATTTTGCAAACACAAATCTATGGGTATGTTAAATAAAATAAAATAAAATAAAATTGTATTTGTCACATGTGAAGAATACAACAGGTGTAGTAGACCTTACAGTGAAATGCTGCATACAACAGGTGTAGTAGACCTTACCGTGAAATGCTGCATACAACAGGTGTAGTAGACCTTACCGTGAAATGCTGCATACAACAGGTGTAGTAGACCTTACAGTGAAATGCTGAATACAACAGGTGTAGTAGACCTTACAGTGAAATGCTGAATACAACAGGTGTAGTAGACCGCACAGTGAAATGCTGAATACACCAGGTGTAGTAGACCTTACAGTGAAATGCTGAATACAACAGGTGTAGTAGACCTTACAGTGAAATGCTGAATACAACAGGTGTAGTAGACCTTACAGTGAAATGCTGAATACAACAGGTGTAGTAGACCTTACAGTGAAATGCTGAATACAACAGGTGTAGTAGACCTTACAGTGAAATGCTGAATACAACAGGTGTAGTAGACCTTACAGTGAAATGCTGAATACAACAGGTGTAGTAGACCTTACAGTGAAATGCTGAATACAACAGGTGTAGTAGACCTTACAGTGAAATGCTGAATACACCAGGTGTAGTAGACCTTACAGTGAAATGCTGAATACACCAGGTGTAGTAGACCTTACAGTGAAATGCTGAATACAACAGGTGTAGTAGACCTTACAGTGAAATGCTGAATACACCAGGTGTAGTAGACCTTACAGTGAAATGCTGAATACAACAGGTGTAGTAGACCTTACAGTGAAATGCTGAATACACCAGGTGTAGTAGACCTTACAGTGAAATGCTGAATACACCAGGTGTAGTAGACCTTACAGTGAAATGCTGAATACAACAGGTGTAGGTAGACCTTACAGTGAAATGCTGAATACAACAGGTGTAGACCTTACAGTGAAATGCTGAATACAACAGGTGTAGTAGACCTTACAGTGAAATGCTGAATACAACAGGTGTAGTAGACCTTACAGTGAAATGCTGAATACAACAGGTGTAGTAGACCTTACAGTGAAATGCTGAATACACCAGGTGTAGTAGACCTTACAGTGAAATGCTGAATACACCAGGTGTAGTAGACCTTACAGTGAAATGCTGAATACAACAGGTGTAGTAGACCTTACAGTGAAATGCTGAATACACCAGGTGTAGTAGACCTTACAGTGAAATGCTGAATACAACAGGTGTAGTAGACCTTACAGTGAAATGCTGAATACACCAGGTGTAGTAGACCTTACAGTGAAATGCTGAATACACCAGGTGTAGTAGACCTTACAGTGAAATGCTGAATACAACAGGTGTAGGTAGACCTTACAGTGAAATGCTGAATACAACAGGTGTAGACCTCACTGTGAAATCCTTACTTACAAGCCCTTAACCAACAATGCAGTTCAAGAAATAGAGTTAAGAAAATAAAAAATAAATACCAGGCAGTGATGCAACCAGTCAGTGCAGCTGTATATCTTTTTGAGGATCTGGGAACCCATGTCAAATCTTTTTCAGTCTCCTGAGAGGGAAAGGGCATTGTCATGCCCTCTTCATGACTGTCTTGGTGTGTTTGGAACATGATAGTTTGTTGGTGATGTGGACAACAAGGAACTTGAAGTTCACGACCCACTCCACTACAGCCCGGTAACCCCGGTTCCCTTAAAGAAAGGAAAGCCTTGACTATGTACAGACTCAGTGAGCATAGCCTTGCTATTGAGAAAGGCCGCCATAGGCAGACATGGCTCTCAAGAGAAGACAGGCTATGTGCTCACTGCCCACAAAATGAGCTGCACTTCCTAACCTCCTGCCCAATGTATGACCATATTAGAGACACACATTTCCCTCAAATTACACAGATCCACAAAGAATTTGAAAACAAATCCAATTTTGATAAACTCCCATATCTACTGGGTGAAATTCCACAGTGTGACATCACAGCAGCAAGATTTGTGACCTGTTGCCACGAGAAAAGGGCAACCAGTGAAGAACAAACACCATTGTAAATACAACCCATATTTATGCTAATTTATTTTCCCTTTGTACATTAAACATGTGTACATTGTTACAACACTGTATATATAGATAATATGGCATTTGTAATGTCTTTGTTGTTTTGAAACTTTTGTATGTGTAATGTTTACTGTTAATTTTTGTTGTTTAATGTATAATATCTACCTAACTTGATTGGGCAATGTTAACACATGTTTCCCATGCCAAGAAAGCCCCTTGAATTGAATAGTAACATTCGCTTCCATTCTGTCCAGAGTGGGGGATCAGAAGCATGTCTGACAACTATTAGGCCAGTGTGTTTACACCCAGAGAGACATTGTGGAACAGGCCGACAATGTTCATTTTCCTGCCATTGGTACAGATAGACAGCAGCCCTGCCGTAAACGTCCCTCCTCGACGACTTTGAGAGGAAGTCGCTACTCCCCTGATAGGGGGTTCCCCAGCGACGGTAAAATCCGCACTTGAGTTTAGTCTGCCTGGCACATCTGTTGCTCTGAGAGACAACATATGTTCGCTGCTCGCTCCGTAACAAGATAGTTCTCGCAGTAGTGCCGGTGGAGAGATGGGTTTAAGTGAGGTCGCCCAACGTTGGAAGTCTTTCATGAGGAGGAGGCCAAGCGAGAC
>NC_034200.2:40227374-40229874 GCF_002021735.2 Oncorhynchus kisutch | reverse complement strand
AAAACCCTAACCCTAACCCCTAAACAAAACCCTAACCCTAACCCCTAAACAAAACCCTAACCCTAACCCCTAAACAAAAACCTAACCCTAACCCCTAAACAAAACCCTAACCCTAACCCCTAAACAAAACCCTTATTCTAACCTTAAACCTAACCTTAACCCTAACATTAAACCTAACCTTAAACCTAACCTTAAACCTAACGTTAACCCCAACCTTAACCCTAACCTTAAACCTAACCTTAAACTAACCTTAAACCTAACCTTAACCCTAACCTTAACCCTAACCTTAAACCTAATCTTAACCTTAAACCTAACCTTAAACCTAACCTTAAACCTAACCTTAAACCTAACCTTAAACCAAGCTTAAACCTAACCTTAAACCTAACGTTAACCCTAACCTTAACCCTAACCTTAAACCTAACCTTAAACTAACCTTAAACCTAACCTTAACCCTAACCTTAACCCTAACCTTAATCTTAACCTCAAACCTAACCTTAACCCTAACCTTAAACCTAACCTTAAACCTAACCTTAAACCTAACCTTAAACCTAACCTTAAACTAACCTTAACCCTAACCTTAAACCTAACCTTAAACTAACCTTAAACTAACCTTAAACCTAACCTTAAACCTAACCTTAAACCTAACCTTAAACCTAACCTTAACCCTAACCTTAACCCTAACCCTAACCTTAACCCTAACCTTAACCCTAACCCTAACCTTAACCCTAACCCTAATCTTAACCCTAACCCTAACCTTAACCCTAACCCTAACCTTAACCCTAACCCTAACCTTAACCCTAACCCTAACCTTAACCCTAACCCTAACCTTAACCCTAACCCTAACCTTAACCCTAACCCTAACCCTAACCCTAACCTTAACCCTAACCTAAAAACAGGGGTTACACGAGGGAAAATGTTCCTTATTTTACAATCCTTGAGTGGATTGTGAGTGATTTGCAGTACCCACAAGGGTAGTAATACAAGCTCACACACACACACACACACACACCTTAATCTGAAATGAAGGGGCTGCATTGAAGGGCTGATAGCCTCTATAAATCACTGGGTGTGTAAAGGAGGAGAAAAAGAGAGGCAACCATTTTAATACGGTCATTGAGACTGTCTGAGCACCCTATTCCCTATGTAGTGCACTACTTTTGACCAGGATCCATATAGGGAATAGGGTGCCATTTGGGACTCACCCACTGAATGTGTGTATGAGTGACAGCTGAAGAAGTGGAGAAACTATTACACCAGTCAACTGTGACAGTATACCTTACATTACCTTGCCTCACATAACCTTACGTTAAATTACCTTACATTACCTTACATAACCTTACATAACCTTACATTACGTTACATAACCTTACACTACCTTACCTTACCTTGCCTCACATAACCTTACATTACCTTACATTACCTTACATTACCTTACACTGCCTTGCCTTACATTACCTTACATTACCTTACCTCACATAACCTTATGTTACGTGACATGACCTTACATTATATTACCTTACCTCACATAACCTTACATAACCTTACATTACCTTACATAACTGTACACTACATTACCTTGCATAACCTTACATAACCTTACACTACCTTACCTTACATTACCTTACATTACCTTACATAACATTGCCTCACGTAACCTTATGTTACATGACATGACCTTACATTATATTACCTTACATTACCTTACGTGATCTTACATTACATAACATTGCATTACATTACCTTACATTACCTTACATTACCTGATGTTACCTTACATTATATTACCTTACATTAGAATGCATTGTCTTACATTACCTTCCATTATCTTACAATACATAATAATACAATATCTTACAATAGATTACAGTCCATACATTACCTTACAATACCTTACACTGCATTACCTTATATTACCTTACATTACAATATGATACAGTACCTTATAATACAATACATGACCTTATATTATATTACATTACCCCGTAGTGAGAGACTGGTTTAGTGAGAGGCTTGTTATCTTCATAGAAACACCCCAGGCACAAATCACAACACAAAACAACAGGGTTAGCAATCTCCTTAAAGCACAATATAATTTTATTGTGCTCACAAATCCATCAAATATTGACAGGCTGTATTGCGGAGAGATAGCCTAAGGGCCTTTACACATATCCCCTTGTGATCTGGAGCCTGGAACATTTGGAACCCTGATCTACGCCATAAATCGCATGTGTGAAACGTTAAACTAACCCTGGATGAAAGGAATCCTGGACCTGCGTGAGTAGTTGGTCTAAGATCCAGGAGTACCAGGTGTTTTGACACGGTCAGCGCGAATCCCGTGGAACTTTTTGTTGTTGCCCGTTTGTAAACAAGCTAGCTCGCTAATGTCATGTAGAAGGTGGCGGGGGTGGGGGGGGGGGCTCGCTAATGTCATGTAGAAGGTGGTGGGGGGGGCTTGCTAATTGCACCCTGAAACTGCTATTTTCCGCCTGGGAAGAAAAAC